>NC_083776.1:19451067-19578567 GCF_963514075.1 Conger conger
ATTGTATGCCTCAGCGTACGAGCCGCACTGCCTTGCGTAGCAGCTTTAGTATTAAGTGCGTTAACTCCACTGAATCAGACCCGGGTCAAACACGTAATCGTTTTGGATTCAAATACCGTTCTGCGCTCGACTGATCTTATCTGGTAAAAACAGAGACAAACACGAGGAACAAGAATGTGGGGTTTGAACTTTTTGAGAGTATTTCATAAGTTCCAATTTGCCAGACGAGCTCAGTGAAAACGCAGGAAAGCATTTGAATGCGGAGCGATTATGCGTGTGACCCAGGTCTGCCGCGCACTGCGTAGGAGTGCGGACTGCAGGAGTGCAGGGCGCTGCTGGAACCACGGCGGTTGCGGATGCCAGCACATTACCGAGTGGGCACTCGTGGCTTTGGCAACGGCCGGCACCGACTGTTTCAGTCCACTCATTCATCTCCACTAAGGAGAGGGAACACAATTACAAAGCAATGAAACTGATTAAAGCACGAATGATGGCCGCCATTGTTTATTTCCCTGGATGATATTAAAAAGCTACAACAGCAATGCAGCGGCCCTTTACATATAAAGAGGCTTTCCACCAATATCCTACTGGAGGTAGGCCCATGTTATCGTCTGCCTTCTGTAGAGGGACACAGAGCAAAACAGCATAAATAGACTGATTGTGCAATGTGTATGAACACTAGGGCCACACGATATATTGTATATTCATCATCATCGAGATATGGACATGCATGATAAACACATGGTGAAAGACTGCTTGAACTGCGATGACTAGTATTTATTTAAATTGATGTTTTGTTAAATTAACTGGCCGTTCATGTGCAATTTGTTCAATCATTGTCTTGGGTTGGTGTTAGCAGTGGACCTGAAGCAGAAACGCATTAGAACTGCGCACACTTCAATATTTATTGCAAGTCATATTGTCATCGCAATATTCATTACATTACATTACACTAATGGCATTCGGCAGATGCTCTTATCCAGAGCGACGTACAACAAAGTGCAAAGTGCATACCCATAACCAGGGATAAGTGCACTGGAAGACCCTAGAGGGAAGAACAATTTCAACTGTATTCAACAACGTAATGGCATATCGCATATTTCCCTCATATGGCGCAGCCCTAATGAACACTGTAGGTTTCAGATATTATCATTCCTGGGCCCACAGAGTAAAACAGCATAAATAGACCGATTGTGTGACGTGTGTGAACAGAGTGGAGCAGAGCTGCAGTGTAGCAGAGACGGCTCACTCTGCCCTCAGTACAGAGGAGGACTTCCTCACGTAGGAAGATGGCTGACCCTGGACCCAGCTCTCCTGAGAGAGACCATCAACATCACCATTACCACATAGGGCGGGTGCAGGCAGAGAGGTGGAGAGTGGCACTACCTGAATGTCTTACATTCAACTGACAAGTAAAAGCACAATGTCTGTTCTGACCCCACTGCCAGTAGAGTAGAAAGCACACAAGTAAGCGTGTATACACACACACACACACACACACACACACACACATGCACACAGACACACACACACACCCACACACGCAAGCTTGTACACACATACAGACACACACACACATGCAAAAATGCCTGCAAGTACGTGAGTGCACACATGTGCATTCACACAGCTGCACACACAGGCAAGCACAGACACACAAACAGGTGTACACACACACACACACACACACACACACACAGACACACACACACAAGCAAGCACGGACACGCAAGCACGCACGCACACACACAAATGAGTACATACAAGGTCAGTTTTCTCATGCCTAAACCCTGATCCTGTGTTAAGGGAGACCAAAAGAAAAGAACAAAAGAACAAAATGGAAAGTAATCGTAGACACCTCCTTCACCATGGAGCTGTCATCACTTCAGCAACAAGCATTCCATCCTCTCGCAGTTTCCCTCTCTTTCCCGCTCGGTTCCTGAGCGCAGTAAACCCCCCAGCGCTGTAAGAGGATAAGGGCTGGGCACGAGTGTGTGGCACTGAGAGACTGTGTCCAGGGCTTTATGCAGAGTGTGCTGAGTGGCCCAGCTACAGGACCCAAGGGGGTGGGGCGTGTGTGTGTGTGTGTGTGTGTGTGTGTGTGTGTGTGTGTGTGTGTGTGTGTGTGGGGCTGCCAGGAGGCTTGAGAGCCGCAGGACATTAAGCACCCCCTGCCCACACACACACACACATACACACACATACACACACACATACACACACACATACACACACACACACACACACACACACAAAATCAACTCCTTCCCACAATCCTCTGCACCGCCACATTCCGCAGAGCCCTCAAAGTCCTTCGGACAAATCCCCGTTCCTCACCTCCTCCTCCGGAACCCCGAGACCAGGCTCAAAATCCGCCGATTGGGAAAACCACAGAAAACTTGGCAACACAGAGAAACACTTGCATATTTCTCCATTACTTCACCCAGTCAAACTCACATTTCTGTTCACAGAACAAGACAAACGGAGCACTTCCTACCGCAGATCTCCTGGCTTAGAACAATCCCATTACCAAACAAAAACAGAGGCAAGTACAGTACATTTTAGGCTCCGGTCTTTGTACTAAGCTCAGCCGTGGAGTTGAGCAAAACAATGAAGAAAGTGCCTCTATTGTTGTCCTAACACCAAGAGAGCTCTGGAGAATGGGCTTACAGATGCCTTACCGAACAAGTAAAAGACCAGGCTAACACAAAACGTCCTCACGATACTACTGGAATGTTCCGTCAAAAATATAGCATTGGCACTGCATTGCAGCAAGACTGGGACATGGTTTAGTGTGAGCCGAGGACATGCATACTGTAGTGCACCAGCCAGTCCACTCTTCTTCATCGTGTACTCTGTTCTCCCTTCACTTCAGAACTCCCCACTGACTCAGACTCCGGAAACCACACTTCTTAGTATGAGAAACACGTTTTTATTCCCCCATCATATTTTCCCCCAGTTCTTACAGTATGGCGTTTCTGCTGCTATGGACCGCTCCTATATGGATTATTAATAAGGGACCGGCAAGTATTCTAAAAAAATAAATTAAATTATACTCAATTATTCATACAATACTGCAACCAGAGGAACATCTAAACATCCAATAAACAGTTAAAGCAGGCAGTTACAGGAGAGAAATGCGCAGCTACGGAAAGATGGTTGTGTAGAAAAAGCCTTGGCGAGCTCTCCTCACCTATGGGTTCATCACTAATTCAGTAACCCCCCCCCAAGGATTCAATGAATTAAATATGAGCTCTCTGCATTCTCGGGAGATAAATAAACAAACAAACAAGCACGCAAACAACAAACAAAATATAACTTTCCAGCCTGCGGTTGACCTGAAATATCTTTCAAATGTGTTTTATTTACTTTTCATTCTTCCTATTATTATTTTTAATGTGTTTGTCATGGATGTCGACGGAGAGTGTGAGACAGAGAGACAGAATATGAGTCACTCCAGGAAGAGGAGACGGATGCTACTTCACTATTTTAATAGGTTCTCCTCTGTCTAAACAGACTGGAGATTCACTGCATCACTGACAGGAGCCCTAAATCATTCCAAAAATACCCACACTGCAACATCTTTCAGATCTGGGCAAACTGCCCCCTCACGGGCCGAGCAGGACCCCTGTCACACAGCCATATGCTCCGTCTGTTACCTCTCCTCTGCCACCTCTGCCTCCACCTCCACCTCTTAACTACGTCACGCTTTCTCATTGTCCCCACTGTGCAGCTCTGTTTCCATCCTGCCACCCCTCGCTACGTCACCGCCACGCTTTTATCACTCATTCATCTCCTTTGTCCCTCTCTTTTATCATCCATTCATCTCCTATGTCCCTCTCTTTTATCATCCATTTAATTCCTATGTCCCAAACTTTTATCATCCATTCGTCTCCTGTCCCAAACTTTTATCATCCATTCATCTCCTGTCCCTCTCTTTTATCATCCATTCATCTCCTATGTCCCAAACTTTTATCATCCATTCATCTCCTATGTCCCTCTCTTTTATCATCCATTCATCTCCTATGTCCCAAACTTTTATCATCCATTCATCTCCTATGTCCCTCTCTTTTATCATATATTCATCTCCTGTTCCAAACTTTTATCATCCATTCATCTCCTATGTTCCAAACTTTTATCATTCATTCATCTCCTGTTCTAAACTTTTATCATCCATTCTTCTCCTATGTCCCAAACTTTTATCATCCATTCATCTCCTATGTCCCTCTCTTTTATCATCCATTCATCTCCTATGTCCCAAACTTTTATCATCCACTCATCTCCTATGTCCCAAACTTTTATCATCCATTCATCTCCTATGTCCCTCTCTTTTATCATCCATTCATCTCCTATGTCCCTCTCTTTTATCATCCATTCATCTCCTATGTCCCTCTCTTTTATCATCCATTCATCTCCTATGTCCCAAACTTTTATCATCCACTCATCTCCTATGTCCCTCTTTTATCATTCATTCATCTCCTATGTCCCTCTCTTTTATCATCCATTCATCTCCTATGTCCCTCTCTTTTATCATCCATTCATCTCCTATGTCCCAAACTTTTATCATCCACTCATCTCCTATGTCCCTCTTTTATCATTCATTCATCTCCTATGTCCCAAACTTTTATCATCCATTCATCTCCTATGTCCCTCTCTTTTATCATCCATTCATCTCCTATGTCCCAAACTTTTATCATCCATTCATCTCCTATGTCCCAAACTTTTATCATCCATTCATCTCCTATGTCCCTCTCTTTTATCATCCATTCATCTCCTATGTCCCTCTCTTTTATCATACCATTCATTTCCTAGGTCCCAAACTTTTATCATCCATTCATCTCCAATGTTCCAAACCTTTACTCTTCAGTCAGTCACTCAGTCACTCACTGGCGTTTCCAAAAACTTTATTTTCAATTACCTCCATCTCCAGCAGTCCTGCACACATCTCTATCTGACAGCTAGAGAGGCAACTGTTCATTGAAAACACAGAACCATTCGGTTTGCCGCCCACGGTTGAGTTTGCACACACTCCATTTTGGTTTGGTCTGCTTACTTCAAAAATCCTCTTTTATGTCCATCTATGTTTCAGACTAGGAACTCACAGCTTATTTTTCTTTTTTCAAATTGTAAAACCTACAGACACGCATTGAGCACTTTATTAGGTATTTATTAGACTTACTTTTCTCACTTATTGATATTCCGCTGCTGTAGCCTATCCAACGCTCTTCTGCATACCACTGTTGTAATGTGTGGTTATTTGTGTTACCATCACATTTCTGTCAGCTTTGACCAGTCTGGCCCTTCTCCTCTTATGTCTTTTATTAACAAGAAATTTCTGTCTGCAGAACTGCTGCTCACTGAGTGTATATTGCCCATTTTAGTTTGATGTCATACAAAACTGAGAAGTGGAAACATTTCCACGGGTGAAGCATCAGCAAGTGCAGCTTACCACTGAAGCACCAGTTAGTCAGTCAGACATTTTGCAAAACAGCAAGCGTGCGAGAAACCACACAGTTATAAAAGCCTCTGACATCGTTACAGTGCGCTGTTTGGGAGCGTTATGGATTTCCTGTTAAGACCAGTACTAATGGGAATAAGGTGGTGGATTAAATGATGTCTGTGTGCAAGCATTGCTTCACAACTGTGCCTAAATGCTAATAGCAATGAACGATGACCCATTTCTGTCAACATCACCCTGGTGCGTCCATTACAAGCACAATAAGCACAACAAGAACTGATTTAACAAGGTGGTGTTCTACCCTTCGAGTGGAAGCTTAAGCTGCAGCCATGTCCTGTTCATTTGGATACAGTAAAATACAGAAATTTCACGTGGAAAACTATTATTTTAAGAATTTCAAGAACTGATCTTTAATGAGATCCAAATTCATGAATGTTCTGTTGTCCTGTTAACACAGACTAATGCAGGTTGAGTTAATGCTCTATTTTATGCTTACAGTCTAAGATGTGGGCATTATTTAAGAGCAAACTGGCACTTTTCCTTATGAAAGCAAAGCAGTGAAACCCTGTCTGTTCTCATTTTTCATTCTCATTTCATCATTTCATCAAATTACTGGAATTACCCACAGGCATTGTTACCTCTTTCTCCGCTTCAACAGAAACTTGCATTAAAAAAAAAGAAAAAAGGAAAAATCTTGCCAATATGACACTCTATCAGCCCATATCATCTCACTCTTCTTCTGTCTCATAGCTGGTACAGAAAATGCAGTAGTACAAGTTAGTTTGAAACAATAACTGAACTCACGCCTTCTCCCTCCATACTCTCTCCCCTCTTTCTCTTGTTTGAGATTCATTATGTCATGTTTTTACGCCAAATCCGTTCCAATATGATTCGTATGTGGCAGGGAATACAATCATTTCATGTTTGTGAATTCATTTCCTCTATTTCATAAACCAGCAGACAGACGTACTGTTGGCGGACGAGAGAGGATGCGCACTGGGCCTAGAGGGAGAGTCCTCAGAAAAGCGGTTTAAACAAAACCAGAACCAACCGGAACCGCAGTGCACTGGGATTAACTCTCCATGGAAACCTCCTTGCAAGGCTCTCCGCCAAAACTCTGACCAAATTACAACATTCATTTGGATCCCACACGAAACATCTGCTGCGTCTATCCACCAACTGCCAATTTGTTTCACGTCCCTGCTGTTGTGGAAGAAAGATGCACAGCTTGCCTGAAGATCTCAGCCTAATGAAAAAAACAACAGAACTTGCGTAACACTTCTTAGAATGGCGCAAAACACAGTTGTCCTACCAGTGTTTGTCTAATCTCTGCTTATATCACTGAAGCCAGCCTCGGTGGTGGAAATAAAACTCGCTGACAGTTTCAGCAGTTTCAAAAAATAACCGACGCGTGCTCTCTGCCTTTCCATGGTCCTATAGAAACGACCGGTGTGCGGGCAAATCCCATGCAGTAAGCAGGGCCCCATCGTTTCAGCAGTCCATAGCCGGTTATTCAGCTGAACATTAGTGGTGTCCAGACAGCCGCCCCGGCTGAATACAGATCAACATAATTAGCTGTGATTAGCCTGTGATTAGATAGATAAGGGCCCCCAATCGTAATCAGTTTAGAGTCTGCGTTTTCAGCAGGGGATCTTTGGACGCCTGGGGACCCCTGAAGTTACCGCAGGGGCCCGGCCTGACATGATATGCCATGATTAGGGAAAGTATTTAATTAAATAAATAATTAATTAATTAAATAGATAATTAAAGGAATGCCTTTAAGTCTGGATGCGGGTCCCTCAAAGGCTGTTAAAAAAAAAGTATTAAAAAAAAAAAAAAAACAACCCAAAATGGAACCAAAATGCAGCAAAAAGGCAGCAAATTAACTGAATGAGTTTGACCGGATAATTCTGACACTGGAAGAAGCAACAGCAGAGCAGAATGTCTCTCACTGAACTGCCATTCTACCAGCACTGCCCACGCACAGATGCAACAAGCCAATCAAATTACACACAGGCTACAACAGGGCACAGGCCCACACAAGATATTTTTTCATATGAAGGGACTGCAGCTTCTCACACTGTACGCAAGTGCATGGAGCTCCCAACAATGGCGGTCGTTTCACTGCATTCCAAAATGGTGGCCGTAACAAATGAACAAACCTTTCCCAACTGCCTCCTCAAAGCAGACCGGGAGCGTTGTCAATGTCGCAGTGGGAATACCACGCAAATGACTGTCGCAAACCTGTGAGCTAACCAGTAACACTGGATACACAAAAAACAAGTCCCAGTGGAACCGTTTTAATTGGTCTCTTGAGTTTTCGACAAATTTACGACAAGCCTTGGTGAGGTTTTTTTTTTTTTTTTTTTTTTCTGTGCGCATGCTGAAATCCTTGTCCTGGCTTGACACTGTAGATCATGCAGTGCCTGACCTGAAACCATAGTTGTTCTTGCAGAAAACTTACCAGCAGACAGATATCAAGCCGTTTTTACTGCCATGTCAGGTCAACCTACTGCTGATAGACTGCCAACAGCTAAAGTAAAATAACCGTCCAGTAATGTCAGGTGAAAAAAAACCATGGCAAGGCATTGCAAGGTTTTCTGCAAAACCACAGCAAAAGTGAACAAGAGAGATGGGGGGAATATGTAAGTGTCATATTTAGTAATACAAGATGGCGACTCGCGGAACATCAGGAAGTTAGGAACTTATTGAGCTTGGACTAGTGAGGGTTCATCCTCCAGCAGTTAACATGTAAAACAGTGGATGTTCTGAGAGGTGGGCATTGAACTGATGAATGTAACCTGGTCTTTAGAGGGGTCGGTGGTCTGACGCTTTATAGTCTTTTTCTCGTTAGGACTTTGGTGGTCTGCAAAGTCATTTTGAGTGTCTTTGTTCATTTCTGTTAATCTTACTATTTTATTTCTGTGTTCCATTTATTTACAATGCGTTGACTTTATAATTGTTTTGATTTTAGTGCTGAATGAAAGCACTGAGCTACACTGTATGTATGAAAGGTGCTATAAAAGAAATAAAAGAAAAGTCGAGACAAATAGGCAGAAACTGGAGCAGTTTGTGGCTTTGTGTGTCCGTCCACGTTGTGGCCCGTTTTATACCATATGCTTATCGGACTGAATTTCTCACCACTGTTGGTATTGTCCAAAAATACACAATTTTATAGCACAATTCACCTTCAAACTCGAGCGCTGCATCTGGGACTCCCCACAAGAGCTGTGTTTCATGTTCGTTCTCATACAGGTTCTTTTACACAATGCAACAAGTGAACTAGGTTTAATAACCCTGGAAACCCCACCATACTGCCAGGGAGGCTGAAGGAGGATGAGCAAGGCCCAGTTCCAATACACATAAGATGGACTCTGACATGAGTGAAACAGGAAAGAGCAACATTGTTCCAGGCTGGCACCAGTGAATAGAAAGGTCACAGTCAGGCTTTACCGTGTCTTAACCCTTTCAGGTGTGAGATCACGTGACTGAATGCGCTCGACTGAACATTCGAAAGCTGAGGTCACAATCACGACTGGTTGTTTCAAGAACACTGACTTACAGCCTCAGAAAAAAGAAAATCCAGATAGTAACCCTCTGCAGAGTTGGTTAATGGAGCACACTGAGTGACCCTTGCTGATCTGGGTCCATGTATAATGTTTCCTAGCTGACACCACCTCACTGAGGAGTGGAGGAGTCAGTAACAAGGTGATAATTGGAATGGGAATGGGCCCGTTAGCTTGCTCGACCCAGGGGCTAGTTATACAGGCCTGAGCATTAACCCTCCAGCCTCAGTCACCAGGGATCAGACACAGGGCCGACCCACCGAGCAGCGACCGTTTGTACACAGCAACTTTAGGGGTGGGATTTAACAAAGTGTAAAATTCAATCTGTCGCTGTAGAATTGTTTTTCTGACAGCAGGTAGGGCACAGGAAAAGAAAATCCATCCAATTAGTCCACTGTGGATTCAGAGCGGAGGACATGTTATTTCTGCTCTTAATACCTCAGTGACTAATGTTCAACCGACTCCGCTTCAAATTGCTTTTCCCTGAAAAAGCATGTGTAATGTCCATTTTTTGCATTCTTTCGGGAGTAATCCTGTATCTCTCGTCTACAACTCAAATCTTAAATGGTCACCAAAGTAATAGCCCTATTTGCCTCAGCAGTAGGTACAATGATTATTATAATGATTGATTCATTTGTAGTCATGGAGTGTAGAAATAAGCCATGACTGAGAAGGTCAACACAACTGGACCCATGTTACCAGAACATCCATCCATGGTCAAAACATCCATGCATTTATATCGATCTGCCAATACTTCTCCATAAGGAATCGATGCTTTAAGCAGACTCCGTTCAATATAAACATGCTCTGAGTATGACATCAGCATGACCTATAAACCTCAGGCTAACACTTAGCCTCGCTAATGGAGGCTAGCTGACCACACAGAAATGGTTATGCAGTTTTTACCATCTGTTCTTCCAGTCCTTTCTAAAGAAAATGAGTTGCCTCCCAATGCTGAAAAAGCTATTTCTTATTTGTGCTGCAAGAAATCCCAGAAGAATGCCACGGTCGAAAATGATGAGTTTAGCAGGACAGATATCAGACATACCGACGGCTCAAACCCCACTAACATCCTGCTAAAACGTACCTTCCGCCTGAACGCTTCAAGGACCGCCAGTAACTACAGGCCCCAGTACCAGCGGAATTTATTCTTCCACGAAAGACAAATTCACCTCGGCGGGGTTTAGAGGAAACTGCTCGTTTTTCTCTTCCCCGCTCTGTCACCTATTTCTTGTTCTTATTTCCGTTCAGGTGTGTGGTGCATGCTGGTCTGCAAATCACTGTCAGGCAGTGGAAGTGGCGTAGGACCTGAGAGGACCTGAAGCAGGAACACACCACACCATCCGAAGGGTGAGAATGTGCGTCTCATCCACACCTGTGTCTCATGAGACTGTGAGACTGTCTCATTTGTACCTGTGTCTCATGAGACAGGGCGTTCCATCAGTATCCCAATACAAGGGAGAGTCCATTATGCCAATAAAATTTAAAACTGCATTCGATTGAATCTCGAGGAGGGGGTCCTATCATTTCCAATGAGTGTCACAGCATATCCTGTATCAGATGCCATATCCACACTGCAGTTTCAAACTGCCGGTTCAATTCAGGGAGTGGCGAAACTGGAAGCAACCAGAAACGAGGATGCTGTTAGAGATATTTTTGTGATGCAATTAGTGCAATTAGTCGCCCATTACAAACAACAGCTTTGAGACACCTGGAGACAGGGGCTCTCCTGCAGAGACACTGACCCTAATGACATGACTCTGCTATATAGCAACAAGCTACAGCTGTGCCCTTACGCCTCAGCCTATTTCTGGAGCAACTGAGACTCCAGACCTGGGTCAAATACGTAGTTGTTTTGGTTTTCTACGCTTTACTGAGCCTGTCCGTGTATTAGAACCTATGAAATACTCTCAGAAAGTGCAACACCTGTTGTTCGGTCCTGTTGGTTGGCTCAACTGCACCAGGCAAGATCAATCGAGCACAAAAAAGTATTTTAAAATCAAAGACAACCACGTATTTGACCCAGATCTTGCACACGCACACGCTTCCCAATATTCAACTCAATGTGATAAACAAGGGTAAGTGCATTTTCAAATGAGCATATTTTGTATGCATATGGCACTAAATAAACACTAAGAAACAAGTGGCACTGCATTATTTACTGCAGCACAGCGAGACACTTCACAAAGTGGAGGGCTGACCGATGACTGATCAAAAGGCTCAGCGCAAAGTAATGTTCTATGCAGATTCTGTCAGCTAGTAAATGTGCATTAGTTAATCACCACACACTAAATCCTTGTTTTCCCGAAACAATTTAAAATTGCATCTACATGGAATTGTGGCGGAACCATACTCACAACGCCATTTGTGTGTGATTAAACTGAAGTCACAACTTCAACAAACTGGGATTTGTGTACGGCGGGGAAAAGCAAAAGACGTTCTCTTCGGCAAAACCTTTCACACTGCCTTGCTTCCTCGTAATATGCGCCCGACGACGCTGACAATCACAAGATTACAAAGAGCAGTTGGGCTGCCGAAGGCCGGATGACATCATTCCAGGTGATATTCAGTTCTGCGTCTCCCCCCTCTGACACGCCGAGGGCTTAAACTGCGTTGGAGAAAAATGCGGCAGTCCCCAGGACTGACTGATGAGTATTTACTGTGAAGCTCCATTAATTCAGCCTGGAGACGCCGGGCGTAAAAGCTCAGGACTGGAGGTGGTCAGTCACTCTCCCTCTTCCCCGCTCTCGTCCGCTAACCCCCGCTCGCTCTCTCGCTCTCGATCCGAGATTACACGCGTGCTATCTCTGTCTGTTACTCAAATAGGATGATGAATATTTAACCGAGGTACTGCGCTGTGATGAATGGAAACCGGCTGTGAGCGTGGGGATGATCTTCTCGGAGAGAATCTACAAAAGGACACCTAAATGCCCAACTGAATATTTCAGCACATTATTAGCATTAGTATTTCACACAGAGATGTCAGTCATAGCGTGTAGGCCACTACGTGTGCGAGTCCAGTAAGGTAGAGCTTCATTAGAGTCCTATCACAGTGCATCACGTCCTTTTCAATGCTGCTTCACAATCACAGAATTCATCTACAGAAAAAGATAGTGTGTCCTACATTGACAAACAAAGCAGTTTCATAGCCTGGGTGAGCTCTATCTGATACTCTTCATGTTATTACAGAACCCGACTACATCACCATGGTACAAAGCAGAATAAAGACAGGCGACCTGTTTGGGTAAAAGAATACCTGTATAAAGGCATCGTAAACAATGGCCTTGGTGTTAGAGAGTGAGATGTTTTCATCCGCTCCCAGCTCAGTGAGGGTAACACAGCCCAGATCAATATGACCTGAGCCCGGAGGACAGAGCCACACCTTGGCCATCCCCTTCCAGAAACGTGAGCCATCCCCAAACCCCAAACATGACCCCATTCCTTCAGTGTGTTGCATGAAACATGACCATGCGCCCACGTTAGGCTCTACGAAACCACCACGATCCGCGTTTATGCATGGAACCGTGACTGCGTTCCTTCTTTTAGCTAAACCTGACCGTGGCCTTTCTCCGTTGATACGTCTCACCAAACCTGACGAGGACCATCTTTACGTTTCACCAAAGCTTACTACGGCACTGTTTCATCTATGTTTCACCAAGCCAAAATATGACCATCACCAATCGAGTTTTACCAAACCTGAGTATGACCAAGTTCAATCTATACGTTTCACCAAACCTGACCACGAACACGACCGTGTCACCCTTGAGAGTAACTGTGCTACTGTGGGCAGGGCCCGACAGCAATATGAGCGGCAGTGTAGCAGTGTTTCCGAGCTCCATCAGCTTGGAATCTCAAAAGGACTCAGCCTTCAGATTTACGCTCCTGACGTTTCACTACGTAACATTATTCCCAGGCAAAAGCAGTCCATGCAAGATGTAAACTCATTGTACATCAAGAGCTTAGGCACAGATCAGCACCATCGACCTGTGTTTAAAGTTAAATGTCGTAGGGGGGCGTATTGCATACAAAGAGAAGGGCTGTGCGTGGGAGCAAGCAGCACAGCAAGCAGCACACTCCAGTACCTCGCCTTACCAGCAGGGGGTACACCTGAGACAGACCCTTCTCCATGCAAGAGACTCACGCTAGAACCACAGAAAGCTAGGCTGTGGTAGACACCACAGAGGGAGGAGAAGAGGAGACTTCAGAGGTGTGTGTGAGTTGGAGCGGTTGTGCCTCTGTGGCACTCTGTGGCACACAGTGGGTAGGAGAAACTGCTGCTCTTCGAGACGGGAGCACTATCCAGCACACTTTATTTACTGAAACACTCCAGCGGTCTGGGAAGAGGAGGAAGGATGGGAAACCACCCCGATGTTACTGTCAGCAGGATGGATAGCGCCTCCGGTTTTTTACCTCAAAGGGCCCCAAATGTTTTCTTCAGTTACTTCGCTGAAATCCTGCATTCGTCCTCTATCCTGACAGCTTGCAGGCATAGTTTCCACTGCACTGGCCTTGTTTGTTTAAACGGCTGTAAAAATACAAAACTGTTTTCCCTTTATCTCTGCCGATCCAGTTGTGTGGTTCTAAAAGGCCCAACAAACATCTGGCAAAAAACAGGCCAAGCAACACGACCTGAATCCGGAAGGCTGAATTTAGGCGACTGTCACCAAGTTCCTCTCGGCGTCGAACGTCAACGGCGAAAACTCGGCAGCTCCCTCTGACGCCGGTTTTGTCGCTGAAGCCTCAAAATATGTCTGACATCTGGGCCAGAGGACAGAAACAAATGTGACCTAAATACTGATGAAGAATAAAACCAGTTCCAAAAGGACGTGCTGAACCCCAGCAGTGTAACTAGTCATGTTCCCATGGGGTGCAGGCATTCCAGAACATTACAAGCAATGGTTTCTATGGTTTCCTTGTACAGCTGGCCGGAGCTCTCTCCGACCAGTGCATTTCTGGTCATAATAGTCATAATTTGTTGTTTAGCCCACAATTACATCCAAAGCGACTGCATTGCTCCAGGTGACAATCACCCTGGAGCAATGTGCGGTTAAGGGCCTTGCTCAAGGGCCCAGCGGTTCTTATTGTGGCCACACCGGGGCTTGAACCACCAACTTTCCAGGTCCCAGTCAAGCATCTTCGCCTCTAGGCTACAGGCTGCCGTATTCATCACCAAACCAGACTGACTGCAGACCTGTAGGGTTCTTCACTAAACCAGACTGACTGCAGACCTGTAGGGTTCTTCACTAAACCAGACTGACTGCAGACCTGTAGGGTTCTTCACTAAACCAGACTGACTGCAGACCTGTAGGGTTCTGCACTATAGTTGCCCTTTTGCAAACAGAACAAAGATTGTATTATTAATAATACTGGGAGGTAAACCGTTGATGTGAGCAGAAGAAAAAGGACACAGGATACTCTGAAAGGGTTACACACTAAAATATTACCCATAAGCGCCTCGTCAGCTCAAGTTACCCTGTTTTGGAGGGGCGACAGGGAGGCTGTAATTTCAAACTCCACGACCGGCATGTTTACCCACGTGTTTTGAGGAACACAAAACGTTACCTCACCTTCGAGTATGGAGTCAGGGATCAAATTACACCAGCCATAAACCTACCCCTAATGTAATTCCATCATTCTCCTCCAATTATGTTTTATTAGATTACATAACCTGGGCAGCAGGCTTGCTGCTGATGTCAAAACATTTGAGAAGCATCTTAACATGGGACCTCGAGAGGAAGTGTGAAACGCTGTCAAACGCAATTACCCATGGCACAACGGGAGCGGTGAATAGACTTTCAACAAACGTGGAAAGCAGACACCTCACATCATTACACGTAGAACTCAGACGCAGCGGAAATCGATCTCTTCACTGTCTGACACGGATCCCCAATTATATCTTCCCCGGCCTGCTATCAATCACGGCTCAATTTCAGCTTCTAAAACGCACCAAAGGACCGCACGACCATACACTGCTCTTCACACCGAAGCAGAAATTTATGGAGAATGGCACTTAAAGAAGCTAATCACTGTCTAAACTGCGCCGTTTCCAACCGATTGCTTTCTTAATGGTAGATCACAGGCTAGAACACGGTTGTGTAGGAGACGTAATCAATGGAAAGCGGCTAAAACACTGAACCGCGTGTGAAATTAATGGGCCGCGGAGAACAAAGACACGAGACTGGGGTAGATCTGTTTCAGGAGTGTGCCATGCAGAAAAACCCACACCAACAAGCCTTATACTTTGTCGCATACTTTGTTGTATGACGAAAATGACGCATTTTTCATACTTTGTCACACAGCTTTGACTGGGCAACCAGATGGAACACTGAGATTCATTGTCATGGATAGGCTACGCCAAGCTTCGTCACATTTTCAAAAATGTAAACATCAGTTGTTCGGCATCTTGTCACCAGAGACAACAAAAATTCAAAATGTCCATCACTGTCTGTGGTCAATAAAGATCCTACAGGAGAACAGTGTCCATCACTGTCTGTGATCAATAAAGATCCTAGAGGGGAACAGTGTCCATCACTGTCTGTGATCAATAAAGATCCAACAGGGGAACAGTGTCCATCACTGTCTGTGATAAATAAAGATCCTACATCAGAACAGGGTCCATCACTGTCTGTGATCAATAAAGATCCTACAGGAGAACAGTGTCTATCACTGTCTGTGATCAATAAAGATCCTACATCAGAACAGTGTCCATCACTGTCTGTGATCAATAAAGATCCTACAGGAGAACAGTGTCCATCACTGTCTGTGATCAATAAAGATCCTACAGGAGAACAGTGTCCACCACTGTCTGTGATAAATAAAGATCCTACAGGAGAACAGTGTCCATCACTGTCTGTGATCAATAAAGATCCTACAGGGGAACAGTGTCCATCACTGTCTGTGATCAATAAAGATCCTACAGGGGAACAGTGTCCATCACTGTCTGTGATCAATACAGATCCTACAGGCGAACAGTGTTCATCACTGTCTGTGATCAAAACAGATCCTACAGGAGAACAGTGTCCATCACTGTCTGTGATCAATACAGATCCTACAGGAGAACAGTGTCCATCACTGTCTGTGATAAATAAAGCACCATCTCTACTGGCAGCCAGACCACAGCACCAAGGAAGTCTTATTAATAATGAAGGAATGAGCGTTAGATATGATCACTGTGAATAGAAAATCCACCCCAGCTCCTGTCCCAATCACAGTACACCGCTGAAAATCCCTAAAATAGAATATCTGCAAAGAATCTCATCCAGAACTGATGGATTGAAAGATAAATGTGGTAACCGTTGTATAAAAGCGGTATGGAACTCGAACCTGTGGTATATTGTGGATATTGGCACAGCGAGGGGGGTACCGGCACAACACAAAGCTGTGCCAATATCCCCGATACACCACGCGTTCTCCTTCCATAACGCTAAATCAAACAACACTTTTCATAGCCAATTTGTTCAACTGAAAATTTTTGGCAGTGGGTGAGGCCACGGGAAGTCCACACGTGGGTCAAATACGGAATTGCTTTTCATTCAAATACTTTCCCACACTAAGCTTGTCTGGTGTATTAGAACCTATGAAATACTCTCAAAAAGTGTAAACCCGGCCTTCTGGTACTCTTGGCTGGCAATATCAATCAAAACAATTATGTATTTGACCCAGGTCGAGAAGGAGGGAGAGCACATTAGCCATTATGCTCTGCTGCTGCCCAGCGCCACTCACCGAAGATGTTGGTGGAATGTCCTTTCTTAGAGAGCGGCTTGAGCTCGTTGTGTCCCCAGCCACACTGCCTGTAGCTGTCCCACGCGTGCTTCATCATCTGAAACAAACACAGACACACAACACATACGCCATGGTTAATCAACTGTCCCTGACCGGCGTTTACCAACCAACTTGCAGAGTTAAAATGGCGACCACCTCTCTCAACTCCAGTCCTCAGGACCCACTTGCCAGAAGGCTTTTGTTGTAACCAGGAACTCACACACAATTTTCTGGTGGTTTGATTGGTTCAGTCATTAAATCAGGTGTGCAAGTTCCTGGTTACAACAAAAACATGAGAAACACAGATTTAGACAAGATGAGAAACCCTGATTTAGACCACATGAGAAACACTGATTTAGACAAGATGAGAACCCCTGATTTAGGCAACATTTGGACTGTGCACCAGTCTGTGGGAGTAATGAAGAAAATGTCACTGCTGATCTATAATGTACTTCCTGAGCTCAAGTTCCCTTCAATTTGCAATTTGGGTTGTTGCCTGAAGTGCCAACCCTTTAATGGGCCATTAATTAGCAATATATTCCAGGTCTTTCCAGTGGAACATTTGGTTGCGGTAAAACTCAATATAACAGTTTATATATTTTTACAACAAGTTACATTTATTTGAACAAGCAGCACTCTTCCTTGTTCAGTCAGACTGCTTGTGTGTAGAGACTCTGCAAGCTGTCAGAGATGCTGCCTTGCTCCAGGGTTTTTCAGAAACGCCCTGTACCAGATGTAGTTGTGACTCTCAGAATCTAAAACATCTCTTACTTTTATGCAAACCCATAACTATGTAAATAGCTAACATTCCACACATTACTCTCAGTTCTCCCAAGACTTCCAGTCACAAGACCAGTTACCTCAGCACTACACTGCAAACCAGTCTTAGTTCTACATTACATACAGCCATAAATTTAAGATCAGAAAAGGGTATGTCAAGAATTATCATCCAGTTTGACCAAACATGCCTAATTCAGTAATTAGCCAAACTGCGGCACTTGTTGTAGCCGTTTTAGCCAGTATGGAAGTGCTTTCAGAATGTAAAATCTGCAGAAAGCAGAACTTCAGATCCTTCCAGACAAGAGCACTGTTTAAGCCACAATGGAGCAATCGCGTCTCAAAGCAGAAGAACAATCCCCTGAAACCATTCACTGCAATGGCACGCAATCGACATCCATTGTTCCTCTCTCTGATGTCACTGTGGCAATTCGTACTCTCAGATCTACAGTAAGCCGTTGTTCGGTGCTTGGGCCGAGGAGACTTTGGTACACATCTCCACCAGCTGACACTTAACAAATAAACACTTTCAGGACTGTTCATTTCTGCGTGTCCTTTCACTGACTATAAGTGCAACATTGGTTTACAATAGAGAAGGCTGTCAGTGACTGACATCTAACATTGAGAAAACGGTGTAGATAGATTGGCTATGCTCTCGAAGGATGGCTTAGAATCTGCTGTACGTGTATACAGAGGGCCTGTGCAATTACAGGAAATGCATAGAACAGACCATGGGTCTTTTAGGGGCAGCCTGTAGCAGTGGTTAAGGTACATGACTCGACCCCGGATGGTTGGGGGTTCAAGCCCTGGTACTCGCTAGCTCAGTAACATAGATACAGATAGATTTGCTAAAAACAAATTTAAGAAAAGCTGCGTGCGATGTAGTAGGTACACATAATCGGTGGTTGGCAGAGCCAAACCTGCTGCCTTCCCTGCATCACTGAGGGAAGGAGAGTACCATGGGCTAAAGAACATATACTGAAATGTGCAATAACAGGCCCAGACCAGACCGTGCGCAATTATAGGAACACAGAAAGGTACGTGTATGAACAGCGCAACCATACACTGCAGAGTGTGTGCAATGTGAGGGGAAACTGGTGAGGAGACTGCGGGGTTGGTCTGAACTCCGCACTCGGCTCCGACTGCATGATTACCAGCCAGCCGTGACGTTTCCTCACGGTCCACCTGCGTTTTATTTTTAAGCACTAACCGAATTAGGGGCACTATTAATACATGCTACACAAACAACAACACGTTTGAGGGAGAATGGCGTATCAGCTCCAGTTATATTACCTTGGCTGTGATTCTCTACAGTACATTCCCAGACAGAGCATGATGCACCAAACAAAAATAACACTTCACAAATAACACCCCAACCAACTCTCAGACTACACCCCAAACCATCTCTGTGACTGATCCCCAAACCATCTCTCAGACCAAACCCAATATACAATATACAATCTCAGACCAATGGTCGAACACCCTCTCAAAATTCTGCTACACCCACATCCCACCCAACTCAAAGCCCTTAAAGACGACCTCCATAGCTGCACAGTGCCAATTCATCTTCAACCTTTTAGCTTGTTCAGAAAACATGTTCTGGACCTCTGAACTCTTTCAATAGAAGCCAAGAAACATAGTATGCCAGCGTAACAGCAACAGAAAACATTTTCCAGAATCTTTGAAAGATTAATTTTTTTTCATTGTTATTGGATCACAATGTATCAGTGTGAACAATTATCTGTAAAAATAATATTCTATAACATATGTTCATGCCCTTTAGCTGCAATAGGTACTTTGCACAAATTAACTAAAGAGAAACAGTACAAACAGTAAAGCAATTTTGATAAGGCATCAAAATACGTGATTAGAGTTCTTAACGGAACATTCTAACGCTGAAGTAGCAAACAGTACTGGTAATAGAAAGGAAGGGAGTTCAGGAACAAAAACATCCTGGGAAAACCTCAACTTAAAGGGTTAAGATCCCTGCAGACTGGCCATCTATGGATGGTGAAATAAGAGACAACATGCCTCCCTCATTTTCCGGGTCAGAGCACAGAGGAGACCAGAGAGAACGTCCCCATTTGAAATATCAGCTGCTTAGTTGAACGTGCTGAGGGTAGGGAGGAGTCTCTTCTCCTGCCGCCCAGCCATGGGCAGGTGTGCCTCTCTGATGTCACAGGGCACACGAGGGGAAAGACAAGCATACAAAAACGTCTGGTTTTAAGCGGACTGGGTATTGTACTTGGTCTTCATTTTGGCTTTGTCTTTCATCCTCTCTCTTTCCATCGTACTCCAGCCATCGATTACCGGGGCCCAGTCCAGACGCACAGACGTGCCAGGGCTGGAGCCCCACGAACCAGACCGTCAAACATGAATAAATAATCTCAGGCCCACATGCAGGCCTGGCCTCCCCACACTGGAGGGCAGAGGGGAGTTCATGACTGCGTCTCCTCCTCTAGAGCTGACAGGCAGGGCCTCAGCCACACGGGAGACTGCAGTCCAGGAGGAGCACCCAGTCCCTGTCCTGTCTTCACCCGTCAGTAACAGTGCACTGAGTGAGGTTCTCCATACAAACCCGGGCACGTATCTCCACATTACCCTTCACCCCTTCCTTATCCTTAGTTCTATTCTTAAAATTAACTTTAACTGTAGCAGTATTCATTTATTCTGAAGCATTCTTAAAGGTACAATAGGTAATATCTTTGTGTTAAAACATTGTTACAAGACCATTGTAAATCCCTTCCTATCATTCAAAAAGGCTCACTGATATGTTGACTCGACCTCTGCCTGTGTTTATAGTCCTTAAATTCGGGTTTCAAAATATACAGTTGACTGCCTGACATACTGTACCAAAAC
The DNA here is from genome assembly GCF_963514075.1 of Conger conger. Taxonomy (NCBI): domain Eukaryota; kingdom Metazoa; phylum Chordata; class Actinopteri; order Anguilliformes; family Congridae; genus Conger; species Conger conger. Next base: position 19,471,486 of record NC_083776.1, read on the forward strand.
ACTGTATAACTATACAGTAATTAAACCTCAATGGTTGAAAATTAGTTCTAATTGCCACCGCCAATGGGATTTCAAGGAGAAGGGGGAGGGATAAACAATGTTGTGGTTTGAAGGTGTTTGTGGCTGCAATTCCACCTTTAATGTTCTATTTTGTGTTCATGTTGTATGCATATAATATTTCATTGTATGATATGTGTACTTACATAAGCAGAAGTGCATTAAAAACTTTACATTTTAAATGAAAATGGAAATCTTGCAAGCTCACAGGGGGGGGGGTGAGGTGCATTGGACTTACTGGTGTTCGTGATCACGCCTATGCCTTGCTCTGCCTACTTCTTAATTGCTGAATTTAAACTGATAAATTCAGATTTTTTTAGCAGAACTGAGCTGACTGATGGACAGAGGAAAGATGTACTTTGTGCAACAGAAACAGGTCCTTGCGTTGGCTTCGTCTAGCGTGCCTTCCTGGCGAGCTCCTTCCCACCGTTCTATCCGCAGGCGAAAGAAGGCTTTGCGAGTTAAAGATGCTACATTGTGGGAAATGTTTCATGAAGGACTGGAGGCCTTTGCCTGCGTCCCGCTTCACTCGGTCTCATTTCCCACACCGCGCTTCCGTGCACCGCCAGGGCCGTCTCCTCTAAAGCACACCGCCCATGTCCTCTAAAGCACACCGCCCGTGTCCTCTAAAGCACACCGCCCGTGTCCTCTAAAGCACACGTGTGCTTTCCTCTAAAGCACACGTGTGCTTTCCTCTAAAGCACACCGCCCGTGTCCTCTAAATCACACCGCCCGTGTCCTCTAAAGCACACCGCCCGTGTCCTCTAAATCACACCGCCCGCGTCCTCTAAATCACACCGCCCGCGTCCTCTAAAGCACACCGCCCGCGTCCTCTAAAGCACACCGCCCGCGTCCTCTAAAGCACACCGCCCGCGTCCTCTAAAGCACACCGCCCGCGTCCTCTAAAGCACACCGCCCGCGTCCTCTAAAGCACACCGCCCGCTTCCTCTAAAGCACACCGCCCGCGTCCTCTAAATCACACCGCCCGCGTCCTCTAAATCACACCGCCCGCGTCCTCTAAATCACACCGCCCGCGTCCTCTAAATCACACCGCCCGTGTCCTCTAAAGCACACCGCCCGTGTCCTCTAAAGCACACCGCCCGTGTCCTCTAAAGCACACCGCCCGTGTCCTCTAAATCACACCGCCCGTGTCCTCTAAAGCACACCGCCTGTGTCCTCTAAAGCACACCGCAGAGTGGACCAGGGCTGGAGAATAGGCAGGGTGCACACTCACACTGGCTCATACACCGCACAAACCAAAACTCAAGTCAATCTCAAGTATTTTAGTCTTATCTTGAGACTTAAAATCCTTTTTCGCTAAATAAGACCACATTTCTGTGAATTAATTGTCTTATTTATCCAATGGGATAATAAAATGCATCTTGTCCAGCAAACAGTACCTTAGAACAAGCTGATATTTTCAAAATGTCAAAATCATCTTGTTATAAGATTTTTGAAAATTAAGACATTTCAGTACTGTTTGGAGACCCCCATTTTCTCAGCCAATAAAATACATGCATGTCTATTAGGAATATCACCCACACCAGTTCCCTCCATATGTAGGCCTGTATATTTACAAGCAATTACCATACCTCTGAACATGTGCAGTTCACACCTGCTCTCCCCCATATGCATACAGCACATCCATTACTAACCAATCAGCCGTCCCCAATTGAAATGCGCTTTTGTTACACACCAATCATCGTTTCCCCTGTGTTTGCATTTCCATAATAATTGTGCACCGTTAATGCATCAGATAGCACCTCCCCAGTATTTATACACATGACAGAGTGTTCCTGTGTTAAAGGAACAAGACCTCTGACATATTCACTGCATATTTCCTTAATACTGGCTTTCCGCTCCTGCCAAAAGGCTCCAATAAGGCAAATTCTGGATTGGTTCTGAGGGACGAATATACCAATCACAAGGTGAGATTGTGATGGGAATGAGGTAGTTAAACTATGAGCACATTTATTACCACAGGCAAAATCCTAAACGAGCAGATTTTCTAATCCATCCCTGAAATGGGTTTGGAGGACGGCCAGAAACTGCAGTAGAGAAAAGGTTCTGAAACACGGGTTGAGTGTGCCTGTGTGTGTGTGTGTGTGTGTGTGTGTGTGTGTGTGTGTGTGTGTGTATCGGTGTGAGAGCACCTGTGTGTGTGTATGTGCGAGCATGCTTGTGTGTGTGTGTGTGTGTGTGTGCCTGTCCGTGCATGCACGTGTGCATGTGTGTATCCTAGAATATTACAGGGCGCATGGAATGAAAAAGCAGGGGCATATTTTAAATGTTGTGACTTTGAGTAAGGAGGCTCACACAGGTAGGCAACTGCTGTGTTTTTATTTTCTTCCAAGGATGCTAACTTCAGGCAGTTGTGGTAAATCTGGGCTCTTTTATACTTATCGAAGTCATCGTTCTACTGGACACACAGGAGGCCAGAGCTTGTGACAGCAGCCGAATCTGAGCACAGAGTAAATATTTCATCTCTGGAGGAAGATGGGGCAGCCTTCGCGAAGGAAGCGCAGGACAATACGGGTGATAAAAGGCCTTGGCTGCGATGCAGTCAGTCAGATAATGCGTCCAGGGAGAAAGGTTGAGCTACGCTGACCTTCAAAATGGCAGTCAGTTTATCCCAGCATACAGAGTGAAAATAGACTGGCAGCAGCATCACACTTGAACAGAACACGGGGAAATGGCCGTTCAATGGTAGTTTTTCTCCTGAGGAATGTGGTCTATGATTATTGTTGCTAACTGACCATCTCGGACACTAAAACACTTTGGCGGTGTGAATTGGACCAAGAATTGGAGAGAAAACGACAAATAATGGCATAATGGCACAATGTCCCTGTGTTCGGAAGACTGCATTAGCTCACGATGGTCCGAACCCCGCCATATAAGCTGGCCCGGTTCATAGTCTCTCAGCAACAGTTTCCCCACCACAATGTCACAGTGTTGCACTATTACCATGTCACAGTATGCTGAAATGGATCGCGTATGCAACTTTTACCCAGTTTTTAAGAAACGGAACGAATTTGACCACACACACACACAAACCAAAGCTGACCTGGAATATTTTTTTTAGTTATTCATCATGAAAGTTGCACTGTTCGGAATGTGGTGAGGCAATTTGGTGTTGGGAACCTGGTGAGTTTACACTACCGTGAGCTGCCCCATACACACATCCCTGTATCCTACAAAAGCAGGCCTTTACCCAATGTGCACGCAATTACTCCTGCCTGGCAGCCGAAAGACCTTATTTACCCCTCAATATTATAACCTGGCAGGTATTTGGACCTTATTTAACCTAAACTATAGCCGGGTGGGCCCTTTGCACTTAATATTATAGTCTGGCAGCCGTTTAGCCCTTATTTACCCTTCAATGTTATCGCTTGGCAGTTGTTTGGCCCATATACAGAAAATACCAGAATGTTACAGTTTGGCAATTGTGCCTTTTGGATAGGCTTTATACTACAAAGTTAAAACAAAGCTTGATCTAGCCCCTTTATGAGAAACTCCGACAGGTAAACTGCACGGGGGGAGAATTTACATTCATGGCATTAGCATGTAGAAGCATGCTCTGCGAGTTAACAATGTGAATAAAAAATTGCGCTCGATATAAATGTAATTTATGAAGCCTGACGTGCATGAGGTTGACAGGGTAATGCAGGTAGGAGGAAGGTCGTATGTAAATTCATTTTGTCACGGCTGCCCTCCATTTTGATACCGCTAGTGGCAGAGAAATAGGCTCTGTGCATTTACAAACTGAAGGCTGGTCCCCAGACACAGGACGATGGATATGCCCGCGAACAGCACTGCATTTCTTACTAATGTACAAATCAAAATATGTAAATGTAGTCCTTTAAATTCATCTTGACTATGTTTTAATAGTTCCTGGCCTACATCTTACAATACCTGCTGTCAGCAGCCGTATCTGTGATCAAAGGCCACAAATAAAACACAGATCCTTACAGTGCCATAAAAGTCAGTCTCATGCAGTCTTCTAGTTCTAAAAAAAACCATGTACCACTGCCTAGGGCTTCAATACCAGCCTATTACCCAACAAAAACAGCACAACTAACATCTAAAGAAAAGGCTCCTGCAGTGCTATTTTTCTGTCAGTTATGTCAGTATTTGTCAAAAGAGAAAATAATGATAGTATGCAATCTATATTCATGAACAGGATATCAATATTTATCCCATGGTCTTGGTGAATACTCGATGCTGATTGGATGCTAGGCAGTGATTAAATTCCTATAATCGATCAACGTTTGGCAGGTAGTTTAGGTCAGGCCTAATCACCATTATAAATTCATACACTGCCTGCTGATTGCTGAAAGGAGAGACCAGAAGCCATCAGCCAGATACCAGTTAATACGGCTTTTTTTTAAATTGACCATGACTTTGTCATGCCAATAAAACTATTTGCATTTAAAAATTGTGAAATGGCATCTGATTTAACAGTGAATGGTTTTGGTACAGTAATGTTGAGATATTAATAGCCGTAAGCTCCAATGTTTTGGTAACTTAGTTTGCTAAGGTAACTAGCTAACTAGCTATGTGACGTCCTGAAATGGTTGTTTGTAAACGGACAACTCTCAATTAGCCAAGCTATAATCTTTGCCTTTCATGGCTAGCTATCATCTGCACACAATAGAGAAGCTGGCTATGTTGACTAAATTGTGTGATAGAGATAGTTGTTTAATGTGTGGGCAAAGACGATTTTGGCATTTAAACACAGTGTAATTGCAAATGGGCAGTTGCGAGTCTTGCAACACTGATGCACTGAGAGTGAATTGCCCCAAAATATTAACAACCCCTACTTATATTTAAATCTTCGGTACAAGACAATAGTATCAGCGGAATAATCCACTCCGAGGTGGTCGCGACACAGTTTTATCACACTTTGTGGTCAACCTCCTTGCATTGTACATTAAAACCATGTAATGACCGTCTTATCCACCTTATTCCTTACATATACCTTTCTGAAATGCATCTGAATATGTACACATTACTATTACCAATTTCCAAACGTACTAAAATGTCATTGTGGTAAACTATCCTAAACAAAGGCTCGTTTCGCTCTGTTTGAATAGTGTCTACCCACAGGGCTCGGATTTGCTCTGTTTGAAGGGGGGGGTACCCTAGACCACCCCCACTCTCCTCTTCACCCATCAATCGCAAAATCAGTAAGCCTGCTCCAGGAACACCCGAATGAAGACCACTCCCATAGCTTATACACCGGCAGGAGCAAATATAAAACTGCCTTCATTTTCATTGTTTAGCCGTCTGAACTTACAGATTCACAGCTTTACAGATTAAAAATTTTCCCTTTAAGAACTGACAGATTTTATTCATGGGATGGGCAGAGCCTCTTATCCAAAGCAGGTTAGCACAACGTGGTGCATGTATTCTGAAAGCTCTTGTTGAACCAGATACAGGATGGCCTTGGTAACAGAAGCTTGCATGTGACACTTTAGTGCTTTGCTGCAGAAAGTATCCCTGGGGGCTCGCCCGTTCCCCAAGCTGCTTTCTCACTGCACAACACAGACTGATGAGGAACAATAACACATGAGCATGGCATGTTTACGACACACTGCACCCAGCCATGATCATGTTTATAACACACTGCACCCAGCCATGCTCATGACTGACACACTGCACCCAGCCATGCTCATGACTGACACACTGCACCCAGCCATGCTCATGTTTATAACACACTGGACCCAGCCATGCTCATGTTTATGACACACTGCACCCAGCCATGCTCATGACTGACACACTGCACCCAGCCATGCTCATGTTTATAACACACTGGACCCAGCCATGCTCATGTTTATAACACACTGGACCCAGCCATGCTCATGACTGACACACTGCACCCAGCCATGCTCATGTTTATAACACACTGGACCCAGCCATGCTCATGTTTATGACACACTGCACCCGGCCATGCTCATGTTTATGACACACTGGACACAGTGTGCAGTGTGTTATAAACTTGCAGTGCAGCGTGGGAACATGTGTACTGTGCGAATGCGTGCACTGTCCACAGTACAAGAGTGTATAGGGTAGACCAACTGGCTGTGTGCGTTTGTGCGTCTGTGCGTCCATGTCTGTGTGTGTGTGTGTGTGTGTGTGTGTGGGCGTGTGCCTGTGTGTGTGTGCGCATGTCTGTGTGTGTGAGCATTAATCACTGTAGCAGTGATAGCATCTCTTCTCTAGTGTACAGACCCCTCAAACAGGCTGCCCTCCCACACACAATGAGAACACTCGTAGCAGGGCTGAGAAAGGTTTCATTATATCTGTGAGAGTGACGCTAAACTACACCGGACAGACGATTACCCCGCCAAGAAACCGCACACTGAGGATTTACTCCACAGGCCCCACATTAGACACCCCTTTTATCCCTGAGAGGTGTCAAGGAGGTAAACTGCGGAGGACCGTTCATCTGCAGCGTTCGTTCCAAAGCCGCCGGCTTTCCGCTGCCTCGTAACAGCAGAGCGCAGCCAGCGGAGGTACAGTAGTGTAGAACAAATGTGGCTTTGCGTTTGTGACTGCAGAGAGACAGAACCCCCCCTCAGGGAGAGGATACACGTGCATAGCCATGTTCCCTCACGCACACTCAAGCACACACGCGCACAAAGGATAAACAGCATTTGGTAATACTTTACAACAATGTTATATGAATTGGCACTAACTAATATAGTTGATAACTCAGCACGTTCTAATAAGTTAATTTGTACAGCTGTGTTTATGCATTTGTACATCATGTTCATGTTAACAACTACATTACATTTGAATGCCAATTCAAAACGGATTAGGATTCACAGTTTATCCTTCGGTTAATGCCAATTCATGTAACCTTATTGTTGTCATCCACAGTAGACTTTTCCAGTGAACACACAAAACACAATTTGATTTGTATTTCAGCATACTTAATATGCAACATACTGCAATGTCAAATGACAAGGATGGAAGAGGTATCACTGTGATGAATTTGTTTACAAAACAACGCACTAAACGCACCGATCAGAGGTCACCGGAATGAGTCTATTGAAGGATCACAGATTAACCACCTGTGACCAGAGAGACTCGTGAAGATATTTCTTGGCGGTTATGGTGGATGACTGGACTCAGTCAGTGAGCTCTGATCAGTGTGTACACAGCTGTGTGGGCCCTCAGGCTGAACCGCGAGCCGTTTCACATACCCAAACGAACGGCACGTGTACTACAGCGCAGCCAATGCTTCACACCAGCCCACCGTCACAGTTCCAGCCAATGCGTGCGTGAGAGTCACTCCCACATGGTAAATGGCTGGCATTTATATAGCGTGTTTATCCATATCCGAAGCGCTGTACGATTGATGCTTCTCATTCACCCACACACCCATTCATATACACACACTCACACACCAACGGCGATTGGCTGCCATGCAAGGCACCAACCAGCTCGTCGGGAGCATTTGGGGGTTAGGCGTCTTGCTCAGGGACACTTCGACACACAGGGTGGGATTGAGCCGGTAAACCCTCTGACTGCCGGACGACTGCTCTTGCCGCCTGAGCTGATGTCGCCCCTATCACAGGTAGCACAGCATCGACCGGCGAGCAGAACAGGAGGCCTGAGACTGGGGGTGACTTCCTGTGCCAGCTCTTCTGAACTTACCACTTCATCAGCAACACGCTAATTAAACAAACTCATTAGCCCCGGGTGTCACTGGAGTGGTGGAGTCTGTGAGTTATCTCCATGTTGCTCTCGAGACTGTGAGGAACACGGCTGCCATTAACTCCACACTGTATTTTAGCGTCTATCGAACAAAGCGCTCCGTTGGTCTCTCAAAATGAGGGCTCGCCTGGGGTAGAAACCGACGCTCCGATGTAAACAAGCGACAACGACAGCAAAAGCAAAACGATACAGTCTATAAATATCTGCAACTAGCAATCAGTGTAGACACCACAAAAGCAAAACCTTCCTATTTAACAGGCCCTTTTCATACATTTGTGCTCATTTTGCCTTTGTTCTTATTCATCCTAGGTGGCCTGAATGCTGGTAGCCTTTATGTATTTCTGTAGCATGGGGTGACATTGGCTCAGGCGGTAAGAGCTGACGGTAAATGCTCCTGACAAGCTGGTTGGTGCCTTGCATGGCAGCCACACAGTCGGTGTGTGAGTGTGTGTATGACTGGGTGAATGAGAAGCATCTTTGGATAAAGGCGCTATATAAATGCCAACCATTTATTTTGAGATTTACTGAAAAGTGTACTACAAATAAAACGTATCCTTATTACATCTCCTGCCTGCCTGTAGTCACTTGTCACTCAGGGAGTGTCGTTTCTGTTCCTCTGTGGACGCCACGGCCCTTCAATGCTGCAAGAATGCGCTCTGATGCTGTAGCCCTGACACACACACACACACACACAGGGACAGACACACACACACGCACGCGCGCGCGCGGACAGTTAAGGTCACGGGCGATCTGCCCGAGCGGCCGCCAGGCTATGCAGATGAGGCCGGCGCATCAAAGGGAAAGCAGCATAATGACTTTCATAAAGCCAGGGCCTCCAGCTCCTCGCTGGGCTCACAGCCCTGCATGCTTAAACAGAGAGACGTCTCAGACCCACGCCGGTCAGCTTCTACAACGCTCACGCTCTCACGTCCGGCTACAGCGCTACCCTCAGCCCCTCAGCGGCACTGAGCCGGCTAATATAACACAGAACGGGGCACACTCTGCAGAAACTAATTAAAACCGCATCGAACAACAATTAAGCGAATAATGAAAGGTTACATTTAACACGGTTTCAAGTGTCAGAGATGCAACATCGTACGCCAAATTCCTCTTTCTAGTGAGAAGAAAATGCAACCAAAAGTGTGGGGGGAAAAAAGGGATAGCACTCGACAAGAACTGATGTAATGGCATAATCCTTTCGCTGAATGTACTTGTGGGCAAAATACTAAGCTGTTGAAGAATCATCACCTGGCACACGTTATAGCATTATAAGTTTCTCACAGAACAAAGATGAGTCCAGCCAGAATGAGAACTTCGAATTGGTGCTTCATGGAACCTAGGTGTAGACAGGACTAACTCTTGTTGTTGTGTGTCTGCTGCATGGTGATGTTTTCGAGGACACGGTTCTGTCTGTGTAGGCACAGCTGGGGTAGCTACGGTCTCCAAGGAGAGACGCAGGTGATCCATTTCTCCATCTCCCAGGGACTCTCATTATCTGCACTAGGTACACACGTTGCCAGCCTGCCCTCAGTATCCCTACATTTTCCAGGACAGCTCACACGGAACCTGTGGGCATGTGCTGGCAGCATGTACTTCAGATAGATAGATCATTGCATTTATATAGTGCTTCTTTTATATTAAGCACTCGAAGCCCTGATAGTGATGAGGGGGAAACGTGCCTCAACCACCACCAATGTGTAGCACCCACTTGGGTGATGCACGGCCTCCATTTTGTGCCAGAACGCTCACCACACACCGGCTAAGGAGGGGAGGGAGAGAAGAATGTTTTTGCCAATTGAATCAGGGGATGATGAGGTGGCAGTAAATGCTACCACCTCATCTTTCAACAACACTATGGGTACATGAGATTTCTGAAGATCATACACTGACAACATCACTCAAGACTGTTTGTTGACAATAACGACAGCCAGCCTGTAGTTGGCTAAGGGGAAGTAACGCTAATCCGGGCTCAGACTCTATACCATGAACAACATCCTCTGCACAAACCTGAAAAACATCAAGACTACATGTACAAGAGCAGGTCTTAATAGCCACAGGGGCATGGAAAATGCAGCATGGAAAATATGCTGTCTTAACAAAAATGAGTCCCCAAAGGACAAAGAGGTAAGAGCCAAGGGGTCTGCGATTACAGCTCAAATTTACACAAAACGGGGCCCACAACTGCGCTGCTACAAAGACCGCAGCTCGATCCCATTTAACATACCCAATTGGCTGTTTCCCGTGTTCAACCGTCGATTTTAATGAGCCTATATTCCAGTAATTGCATTTCTATGATGTTGGCTCTCGGGAGAAGGGCGGAAAATCGTCAGCTGCAGAGACACAGCGCCACCAGAGCTCTTCAATTCTGTACGGAGAGAAATGCGTTGCCTCCCAGGCTCATCCAGACAAACACACACTCCCTGCGGTTTTTTTACGAGCCCGACCAGGGTGGAGCCAGATGCCGGACTCGTCTCTGGCTGTCTCTCAAACGGACGGTAATTGATTTGACAGCTGGGTGTCAGAACCGCAGTCTCAGAGGCTCGCCCTGTACGTGTTTCAGAGCGATGAGGTGGCAAAACTAGCTGCGTCTGCCACTCCCGCAAGACACTGAGTCCCATTTGTGCTCTGTCCGTTCAGGGGTTTGTGCTGCTGATGATGTGGCGTACCGATTCTGCTGTGTCTGTGTCTGGTGTCTACATCAAGGTTTAAACATTTCGAAAACGTATCCGCTGGCACTGCGTTATATTTCTCTGAATAAGCCTGGATGACAACTTCTGATTGGTGCTTCATGGAACCTATGAGGAGACAGGACGAGCTCTTGTTGTCTGCCACATGGCGGTGTTGTCAAGGACACGGTTCTGCCTGTATTATTCGATGCGATGTGTTTGAGCCAGATCTGGGTCAAATGCTTTTGGTTTCAAATACTTTTCTACACTTCACTGAGCTTATCTGTTGTATTGGAACCGATGGAATCCTCTCAAATAAGGCAAACCTTGCGTTCTGGTCCTCTTGGTCACCTCAATTGCACCAGATCAAGAGTACAGAAGAGTATTTGAATCTAAAACAATTACGCATTTGACCAGGGTCTGGTTTGAGCACAGCTGTGGTGCAGGCGGTCTCTACGGAGAGACGCAGGTGTTCTCTTCTCCTCTAGGTCGCTGAGAGTCATTATATTATCCGTTTCATAATCAGGGCTGCTACACAGCCAATTCAAAAACAAGGCTAATTAGTCCGGTTAGTCTGTGCCCAACCTGTGTGTGGTCCTGGGCCACCCATACAGAACTTGCAGTACAGTATGCAGGGAATAAATCCCTCAACAACCAGCCAGCTTCCACAAGTGACTGCAAGCTTTCTGGAAATTGTGATGACATCATCTTGAGACCGTTGAGGAGGCCATCTTGCGTTGACTGGTGGCTGTGAAACGGGGCCAAAGTCAATGTGAAGCAGCACAAACTGACTACAGCCAATTAGAGAAGAGACAGAAATCATCTTCCGTATGAGACGTTAAACCCAAGTCTTGACTCGCTGTGGTCATTAAAGATCCCATTACTCTCTTCGCAAAGAGTTCCCCGGTGTCCTGGCTAAATTCCTAACCTGGCTCTTCCAACATGCCACCTAATCATCTCCTGATTCGGTTGGCAAAGACATTCTTGTCCTCTCCACCTCAATTAGTGTGTGTTGAGCGTTCTGGCACAAAATGGCAGCTGTGCATCACCCAGGTGGGTGCTACACATTGGCGGTGGTTCAGGCAAGTTTCTCCATCAGTGTAAAGCGATATGTCTAGAAAAGCTTAATGTTAATGATCCGTCTATCCATCCGAGGATTGAGAGGGAGAAGCAGAGTCACAGCATGAAGTTAAATCAACCCACTCCCCTACTACTGAGGATAGTTGTTGAGTACACTGAATGCAGAAAATTGTTATTGCAGGGAAATTTTCCCGAAACGGAGCGTAATTAAAATCCCTGGATGATATATAAGGAAGGGGAAATCTGAGTGAGTCAGAGCAGAGTCACTGACGGAAAGGAACGGCACAGCCCGAATGAGTCAGGAACGCCACACTTTAGGACGGCAGTCTTCTTGGAAGATACTTATGGAATTAATGGAACAAACGGAGACTGAGCGTTTCAGCATCGGAGACAGAACGCAGGGAATGAAGGGAAAACGCCATCCTAGCCTCCTCCTCTGGTCCCATGAAACCCACAACATTAAGATTTCCTGAACCACGCTAAGAAACACTCAGATAGTGTAACTGCCTTGCATTCAGGGAAGGAAGAGAAAATGTGTTTTATTTTTTAACAGAATGAACAAAGTTAAAGACAGCCCATTTATTTCAGTTAACAATGGTCCCTGTAAATGTGAAGCATCTAAAGCTTGTCTGTCGTGAGGGACCAGAGCGTAGCTGCTAATCTACACTGCGGCCAGATAAAAATAATCTCAACAGACACCATTTCTCTGCAGCTTCTCATCTCAACTTCACACACCTACACTTCACACAGACACAAGCAGCCAAAGGTTTCACATAAACACCTCCAAAACGCCAAAAAAGAAATGGGAACAAATGTGAAATCCAGAACTGCAAAGACTGCTGTCAACCACAAATAATGCTGTAAATTACAAGAACTGCTGTAAACTGTAAAATTACAATGGACTACTGTAAATCACACAGAATGCACACAAATATTGCTGTAAACTGCAATAGACTACTGTAAACCATGCGGCCAGAGCAGAGAAATATAGAGTATAGAGTATATATTTTTAGCAAAAAGCTGATTCAATTTACATCGGCCGAATCAACTAGTGCTTTAAAATAGTTTATTCTACAGTTCTTTAATAGTTTGAAATGTAATTTAAATGTAGCCTATTACTTGAAAGGAAGATTCATTATTTCATATAGTGAACAAGGCTGTTAAAAAAAAAAAGGTAAAGAAAAGAAAAATAGACTAGTTTCCAAGTCTAAAAAAGTTGCAAAAATGGAATCAAAGGCCAAGCTACCGTATGAAATGCAATCAAGCAAAAAGCCACTGTTTTCTGAGGGGTTATCTTATTTATACTGGCAGACGTGGTCATCCTTCATAAACAAGCAAAAACAGCTCCAAACAACAATGAGGTTAAATGAACACAATCCTGCATCTCCACGGTTTGCGGGCCACCATCGGTTTTGATGAACGCAGAAATGATTCACACAAAGCGTGACCTCCTTGTGTATACCCAAGTGGCAGCGACTCGGTGGAACACGCAGTCGCTCTTTGTAATTCAGATACCCCACAGAACATTTCCACTCCACTTCTGCTAAACTTGTGGGGGACATTTCCTGACATTTAAAGCCAGTTTATAATCTAGTGAGGCGTCGTGCGATGGATGTTGCTGGTCACAGCGTTTGGGTTATGCTGGGGGTGACTGGAGTGCGTTTATTTATTTTTGCCAAGGACAACGGCCACAGTCTATGTCTTGGCACACACATAGAGAGGACAAGTGTCTCTCTCTCATAAACACACATAAACAGACACACACACAAAGAAAGTGCGAGTGTCTGTCTCTCTCGCTCACACGCACACACGCGCACACGCGCACACACACTTTTCTAGTTAGCAGAACAGCGCCCTGCGCATCAGTCAGACAGAACAGAGACCGCAAACCCCAGGCAGCTCGGCTCAGACTCCAGTGAAATCAGAGAGCCAGGCAGATTACACCGGGGACGGATCGTGTTTACCACTCCGCTCACCAGGATGAAATACGGCGGGCTGTTAGCAGTGCCTTCAGGCACACGGCTCACGGTACACACAGCACGCCCTGGGGGAACGCCCGGCTGTTTATACGGCGCGTTATCCTTCCTCTGCGTGACTCCCCGCGACGCGGCCTGGATCTGCACGTTCCGATACGCGCCGAGTAACGAGGAGGGCCCTCAGATCCCCGCTTCCTGCGTTCCCTCTGTCGGTTTCTAAACTGCGCGGGGCGTCTGAACAAAACACAGGAAAGTTTAACCGCAAGGAATTACTTCTCGGCTCACCTTGACTTTCACAAATTCAGCCGCGTCTCGCTTCCGTTGTTATTCTCAGTCGTTTTAAAAAGAGGCAGGAAATAACAATGGAACACGGATATATTTTCGAAGAATTCTCTTTTACAATGCAGCTGCGTTTTTCTACTGTCTAACAGGTTTAGTCTAATGGCAGGTTGCTTGAATGGTGACCGTACAGTAGCCGGTTCGAGTCCCTGGCGAGCACAGGATGCTGGGACTTGTAGCTGGAGAAATTAAGTCGGGTCCCTAAACGAAAAAAAGGAAGAACCCCGCCCTTGAGCACAGTCCTTAACCCAAAAAGTGCTCCAGAGACTTTACCCTCGTTCTCTCTCTCTCCACTTGGAGCTGTTCTCTGGCATTTCTCCCAGGGCATCCTTCATAAAAGAGAACCGTGTTCTCAGTGGACCTTCCCTGGTTAAATAAAGGACTAAAAATAAATAAAAAATGCCATTTTGGCCCAGCGAGAAGATAATGAGGATGTGCAGGGAAGATGAAATGATATAACAGTATACAACAAACAACACACGAGTGGTTGGAGGCAGGGTAACATTATCTGCAAACCCTTATCCAGGGAGCAGGGCAATATGAGCTATATGTGGGGGAGATATGTACACAAAGTGGTGTGATTCCTATACAGATGACCGGGTATGGATCTAAATACCCTCAAATTAAAGCCAACAGTCTGCACTTTAACCATGCTCATCATTTGATTTCATATCCAATGTGCTACAGTACAGAGTACAGAGCCAAACCAGCAAAAACGTTGTCACAGTACAAATAAGTAAGCACTGCACAACATGTATATCATATGTATAAAGATGCAAGGATGATGCATTATCCGTATAAACAAAATGTCAATCTGTACTTATATGAATATGAAGCGTGTGTGCGTGGGTTTTTTCCTCCCCACCCCTGCTTGAGAGAGCACCCAATGCCAGGTGTCATATGGTACAAGAACACCAGCGGGAACAGTAAAACAATGTACCATCCTTTCATGCAGCATCTTTCACTGTAAATATCAACTCCACCTAGACAACATCCCTATGTTTTATGCATCACTCCGATGCAAGTTAATTTTTAATGCTTAAAGTCCTATGTCTCTCTCCACCTATGTGATGCCACGGGAGCATACTGAAATGGTTTTGCTGCACCCCGACATCACTGCCTGCTTCGGGGAAGCACCCCACCCCTCTCGCCCCTGAAGCCAGCATGGACACGCTGAGTGTTGAGCTCAGAACGAGTGTGCAGGGGTCTAGGTTCATGCTGACATTGTTGAAGTCAGAGAGAGTGTACAGGGGTCTAGGTTCATGCTGACAGTGTTGAACTAGGAGTGAGAGTGCAGGTTCATAGGTTTACTGAGAGAACTGCACCCACCCTGCCCAAAGGGAGGTCCAGTGGCACTGTGGCATGCGCAGATGCCTACCCATGGTAATCTCTATGGCGACGGTGCCCAGTGGAACAGAGACTGGTTACCACAGAAATGGTTGCCGAGCGACGGTGGGATGTGCTCCTAAGACCGCTGCCGGTGGAAAAGTGTGGAAAGAACAAGGTGGGGGGGAGGAGGGGTCACTTTGAGAAAACATGAAATGGTCACACCCAATATTGTAATATTGTATTGGGTGGTACTGTTAGCCACCCCCCTCCCCCACCAAAAAAAACCCAAAAGAAAAATCTCTCTTTGTTGTCCCTGCCCAAAGCTGAAATAGGATCTACCTCTGTGGTTACGAGTGCAATTAATATCCTCCCAGAAAACTGCAGCTACTGCTGTTCCAATTCAAATACAAAATGGCAGCCTTTCCTAAAGGGATTATCCTGAAAAGGCCTGAAGGCATCAGAAACAAGGCTGGTGCAGTTTTGCTTTACCACATCATCCAATAAATGTTACTGTGCGTCTGTTCACATTCCAACATCATGCCCCCGATTTGCTTTTTATCAACACTTTCACATCAGTCACCTGTGTAATTGTGAGTGTGTGTGTGTGCATATGCGTGTGTCTGTATATGTACGTGTGCGTGTGTGCACGTGGCCTTGTGTGTGCGTGTATGTGCATGTGTGTGTGCGCGTGTGTGAGAGGGAGAGGGAGAGGGAGAGAGAGAGAGAGAGAGAGAGAGAGAGAGAGAGAGAGAGAGAGAGAGAGAGAGAGAGAGAGAGAGAGAGAGAGAGAGAGAGAGAGAGAAGTGAGGAAGGTGTGAATTCAGAGGCAAACCAGAGTCAAATGAAAACATTACTTTGATTCAAAACCTTTACAGTGGTCTTAAACAGCACTAAGCACTTTTTGAATGACGACTCCCAGTGTAATTTTACGTCTAACAGGGGTACAACCCGATCTGACAACCTGCAGAAGATTCACCACCGCAAGGTTGTAGATCTTTAAACATATGCAACGAATTGCAAACACTTCCACTGTGATGCACTTATTTTATGGCCTTCAACAAATCTTTATCCACACCAGCCTTCTAAAACAGATTTAAAAGCTTGGCCTTTACTGTCGATTTAACCAAACTGTATTGGCAGTAGCATCACGCGCTGAGGAGAAACGGGTGGCTTCATGGACTCCATGGGAGAATTGATCGAGGAGAAGCGCTGCACGTGATTTTTGACCCGAGGCGAGAAGGAAATAAAGAACCAACGCATTTAAAAAGACGATTTAACCGCCGGCGATTACGGGTACTGATCCAGGAACAAGGGGCTCTGAAGAGGAGAGAAGCCGGTATAAACGAGCGCAATTACCGTGCAGCAGAGGAGAATGCATCACCGTTTTCTCTGAGAGTAACAGCCCCTTTATGCAGAACGGAGCCCTCGTCTCCTCAACGCCGCTCATCTGTGGGCAGCAGTGTCGCACAGCGGGCGCTAGGGGGCGCCACTCCTGCCCCGTCCGCCCACGTAATTAACCTGACGTTTTCGGAAACATCCGCCCGTGTATATAAGATTTTGAATATTGGCCCAACTTAAGTTGCCGTGTATGAAAATACACGCACGTAAGAATACACAAGATAACAATACACAAGATATAAATGGCTACCATTTACAAGAGCAATGTGAAACTCCACCCATACAAAAGAAAAGTGGATCGAAAGGCTGTAAGTGTACGCTAGGTAATTTTTTTTTCCTACCAGAATTTGTTGTGTTGCTTGTGTAATCGCATGTTACAGTTCGATGTTTTAATTGGTTAAGAATAAGAATTTAGGCACTAGACAGCCTATAGCATAGGGGCTAAGGTACATGACTGGAACCTGGACGGTTGGTGGTTCAAACCCTGGTTACTGTAGCCACAGTAAAATCATTGCAGCTGTTTGGCCCATGAGTGAGGCCCTTAAACCCACATTTCTGAAGTGGGGATTATCCCCTGCTTAGTCGAATCATTTGTAAGTCGCTTGGATAAAAGAATCAGCTAAATAACAGCAACTACAATTCATTAAAAAAAATTATTAAATTAAGCCTTCTTGGTTGTCCGCCTAGTTACAAGCGTTACTCGCAGTGGGGTAGGGCAGGCTTCATTCTATAACTCACTCAAAATTCAGCTTCCTTCTTCCAAGACTCTTCCTCCCCCGGTGGTCTTTCACAGATCTCTCCTCCTGAAACTTAGAGCCCGCTCTGTGTGTGGTGACAAGACAACAGGACTGGTGCCAGCCCGCCACTGCAACCCCGTCTGGAATCTCGCTGGAATCTCGGCGTCCAGGGGACTCGTTGTGTCCTGGAGCTAGTCCCAGTGAGGGAGAGGTCTTTTGTGTTCCTCACGGACCCATTCCAGCTGGACTGCAGATCTCAACACTTACGAGCAAGGGAGCCAGGGCAGGCAGATCTGGGCAGAGCCAAAACTCGATCTGAGGGCAGTGCCCGAAACATCCAGGGACGCTCTGGCCCAAAGCGCAGCCATGTTCAATTCCCATTTAATTCCTGCTTTTCCCAAGGAACACAATCGCTCCTAAGTGGAAAAATCTACAGTAGCAGCACACTATTGTGTCCCAATTAGTTGATGTGCTCCTAAGCTTAATCTTCGCCCCTGATACTATCGCTAAATGAATGAATCCAACAAAATATAAACTTTGTGAAAATATAAACTTGGCATCACCCAAACATAACGATGCCCTCTGATAGAAATAAACCGGCTGGAAATTATGCCAGATGGTTTACGAGCTAGATATCTCGCCGACAGTTATCAATGCAAGTAGTCCTGCGGATAATTAAGCAAAAGGAACAGGGCTAATAAACATTTCTTCCCTCTTCAAATGTCTGCGGCGAGGACAACCGAAAAGCAATTATGAAGCATTCGTCTTTTCTGACAATCGGGCAGCAGGATTTCAATGCCGCGAGCTGAGGATTAAAGCTCCAAATACACCGGGAGCTGAATGGAGAGGAACTGCTCATTGTGTAGTGTTCGTCGTCAAGGTTTCGCCGTTTAGAAATGACACAGCATGTCCCTGGGAGAAGGTTTCAAAAGCATTTCAATTAGCCGCCACGGCGAAGTCTCAAACAGTGGAGATCGCGAGCTATTTGTTTGAGTATTTATATGATGCACTTAGCGCTACACTCTGCAAAAAAGGTCGCCTTAACGAGCGTCTTAGACTTGTAATGAGACTGCAAATCTTTGACTTCGCTCCAGTAGAAAAACATTAGCTCGTTTTAAGTTGCTGTTTGCTTGACAAGTGAAATTATCTTACCCCTTGGGCAAATCTTGAAATGAGTCAAACCATCTCACTTTGCTGGCAATATTTTTTATCTTATTTAGTGAAAAAGTAATAGAAATTAGATTTATGTCTCAATATAAGACTTAAAAGTACTTTTAAGTTGAGATCGAGTTATTTTTTTGGTATTTGCAGTGTGTGTCATGTCTGCCATGTTATAAATGAACAGAATGGCTGAGCTGAGTGGGCCAAGCTAAAGGCTGGTTTACACTATACGACAACAAATCGTAAAAAAAAAAAAAAAAAACATTGCTACACGCTAGGTTTGAGAGACTGTTCCAACCCGACCCCACTGGCTTACAGGCTCCCAATTGCTTTATGAACTTTAAAAAAAATGTTAATTCCTCACTTCAATTTCAATAAAAAAAACTTCCCGTCGAGCAATCAGGAGGCCGTTCTGTCTATGTTTTTCTGATCTGTCTATGCGGTCATCTGACCGGCTGTCACAGTCTCTGGTATCGCAGAGTGTGAGAGGGAAATCAAGCTCCTGACGTGCTCACCCATGAGAAAACGGCATAATGTACGCCTCCCTCCGGGCTGGCAGACCTCTCTCTCAGCGTACGAGTAAAAACCGGGCAGGTTCGGTCGCAGCCGAAGCAAAAGCAATGAAATGATTCTGTACAAGATGAAGAATTGTTGGGCCCAAAAAAGACACTAAAAGACATTAAACAAAAAAAACTAAAAAACTCCCCAGCTTTCTTAACAATTAGCCTACATTCCAATACACACACTTAATAAACTGCCAAACACTGCTCTTATCACGCTGGCAGAAAATAAATTATTGCATTGGATACTGATTAACATTTAACGCTGTTTATATTGTCCCATTGGGAGTATTAGCTCACACACTGAAGCCATGTTTGAAAGTTGAAAGTCTGTCAATCAAACCGAACCAGTGACAGGAAATCATGTATAGTACAGCAGGCTAAACCACAGGCAAACAACGTTATAAGCAACTGTCCCATTTATGATTATTGTCTTGTAATGAATCTTTTTTTATTCTCTCAAGTAGAAAAAAATTAGCTCGTTTTCAGTTACTTTGTTTGCATGAGAAGAGAGATTTCCCAAATCTTGAAATGAGTCCAACTGCCTCAGCTGACAATATGTTCATCTTATTTAGCAAAAAAGTAATAAAAACAAGATTTTGCTGAGACATTGGTTTTTGGTTTTTGCAGTGATGAAGGTGCCTTGAGCACATTTATCCCTCAAAATTAGGTAATAACTAATATTCATTGAGTTTCATGTCTACAGGTGTCGCGAGGGCAGTGCACACTTCCCCGGTGTCCAGATTAGGCAGATTTTGCAATAATGTGTGTTCTTCACTCTGCAGTCACTTGCAGTCCCAGAGTAGTCCACGAGAGCATCAGAGAAAACTCACACAGCGCATCAGTAAACAAAGAGAAAATCTAAAGTGTGGCCATCTGTCCACATGACAAACTGTGTTAAAAATGAAATCAATTACAGTTCATGTAACAGAACCAGTGTTCCTACTGCATAATCGCCAACAACAGCTGCCCATGTGTAGCCTGCATCCCCACTGTGCCTCTGCCAACCCCACAGCCATTTCACACGTACCCTGTCTTCAGCGGTCCTGTTTGGCAGTGCACGGCCTTTGCAAGGAAGCGTATCTCAGACTAACCGACAATCGATATTCCTTCAATATCCATTACTCAACAGTAATGGAGACATCCACAAGGAGAGGTGTGTTGGCGAGACAGACACCGGAGCACACATTAGAGATTGCCCCCCCCCCTATCACAGCTGCTGCAGCCAGGCTAACACACACTGGAACCAAAATGGCTGACATTTTAAAGAACAGTTACCTTTCCATACCAGTGCTACTGTATAGAACAATGTGACACTGAACGGCGACATGGTCATGACCAAAGCTCCCAGCGCTTTTGATAAAGGCGCAATATAAATGCATAAATGCCAACCACTTACCATTTACATGTCAAACATCACAACCATCACAACTATATAAAAGCAATGAGGCATGAGGGGCTATAGTCGATATGGTCACGGCTAAAGGGTGTTGTTTGGGATGAGGTTTGTGTGCGTGTGTGTGTGTGTGTGTGTGTGTGTATGTTGGTAAGGGGGGGGGGGGGGGCTGGGGCTGGGGTGGCATACATTTACAAACATTTATCTGGTGGCACCTCAGAAAAAGGGAACCCCTGCATGACTGGTTTTAACAAAAACAAGATGGCGGACACAGCCAGCTGCCGTGCTCCTACTCTGTACTGTGGTCGTTAAATCACGGGAAAGCCTCAAACTGCAATGCTGCAAGGGCCATTTTTATCCCTGCGCCACTTTCACATATCCACACGCCCGACAGGAGCCTACCCGCAGTTTCAGGCTAACCTCCTCCTGGGGGGGGGGGAGGTGTTTATGGCGACTGTGCTTCTCAGTGCTTTCCTCTCTCCCTACAGCGATCATGTCCTCAGTTTTCACACAAATATTAAACACATTAAGTATTCTTCACCACGGAGACCGTCTCCGAGCAGTGATCCGCAGAAGAGAAACAACAGAAGCTCTGCCAATTTCTACAGGAAAGAAGTTTTATGTCAAAACACTATGCCTAATTACAGCTTTCCTTTGATGGTGAAATTGCTGTTGGACACTTATTACAAAAGGAATAATTCATGAGCGGTTGTCGGACTGGCGGTCGGAGTAATACCCGTAATTTGTGTTTGAGCATCCACACTTATGCTGTTGTGCAAAACAAAAACACTTTGTTTGGCTTTTTCGGGGCTCTCGTCACCAGCGTGCATCTCAGCGTTATGCGCAACACGAACGATTGGGGCGCTTTGCTCTCGATTCCGGAAAAATCCGGACTCTTACTCGCACCTCCATCGTCCCCAATTAGCACAATCACACCTGTCAATCAACCTCGGCCAGTTAATCAAAAAAATGATATAATATATAAATTATATAATTATATATATATAATTATAAAATTATACCAAAACCAAAATATGTTTTAACTGCTGTATGCAGGGCACTACTTTAAAAGAGAGCTGTACTCTCCGTTGGCCTCCCTCCCGGTTTAAATAAAGGCTTCTCTAAAAATGTCTGCCTGTGGAAGCATCTGAATGAAAGATAATAAAGTAGGCTGACTGGACACAGCCCTATTCTGTACTACTGCGCACCCCTGGCAATCCTACGGGCTTGTCATTTATCATTGCATTTCTGGGCCTTCTGTCAGTTATATTGGTATTGCCCACAAGAGGCTTTACAGCATTCCCTATCATTCATTTACTTTGGCAAAAAAATGGGGCAATAAATTCATACATTCAAGCAAGTAAGCCCAACATATCACTCCAGCATGCACATGAAGATCACGCTTTAAAGGGGTGTGCAAAAAAAAAAAAACAAAAACAAAAAAATAAAGGAAAAATCTATTTGGCTTGGATACAATTTGACTTCAACATTAAATCGAGGCTGGTTTCCTTCCAGGAAAGAAGAGGAGTGAAATAGTGCTGGTGCAGCCCGCATACCATCCTGGATGCTACACCCTCTCGTTCTGTCGATATCAGCGCCGTTTCAGAGCAAGGAAGGCCGTGCTGTCTGTCAGAGGCGGCCATTTTAATGACGATGCTACTGCAGCCAGTGCTGAAGGCCTTCTCACAGGGCGAGCGCTTTCCACAGATACATACATATGTCTGCTCACAGTCACCCAGGAGCTCCACCTGTGTACATGTCACCTCCAAAAAAATTAAATAAGAAAATCGAATCATAAACAATGCCAAGTCATTTCTGAACTGCGGCCTGCAAGCCAACGCATTTGAGCTCATCCTTTTTGCAGGCAAACAACATTACCCAATACTCTTAATTACTGGATCTAAGACAGATTTATTGCACGCAGTAAACAGGCAACTGATGTTTAGACACTGAGGGCCAAATTTAAAGGATTACGACTGCTTTTCAAACACAAAAGCAGCTGGGATTGTGGAACGATATCTACGTCAGACACACTACGGTCGCAATGGGTTAGAATTGTTGCTCGGGTGTGATTTGTGGGGATTATGTCACTCTGAGCCTTTCCTTTTGATACATAGTTAGATCAGCTCATTCACACATAAACCTGGGGTAATGCACTAAAAAAAGGCTTGAGACTTTTCTAAATCATGTCATGTTGCATATTTTGTCCAATTTAGTAAAGCATGCCTTAATTGCAGCTCTCCTCTTTGTGTGCGGATCTTAAAAACTCCAGAAAGCAGGCTATAATTTTAACATAGCTTAGCGCTCAAAAAGGGCCTGTTAATAAGGAGTTCTCTCTCCCAGATATGACAGCAGTCATCCCAGCCAGGAGAAGACTCTGTAGGCCAATTAGAGCGAGGCAGGGGAGGGTACTCCGTTAAGCATTACACTTCCCCATTAGGCACAAGCTCTTATCCAGAGCAACAGATGTTATTCTTCCACACAATCCATTTATTCAGCTGGAATTATTCCACCCATGAACAACAACATCTGACGAGCAAACGGTGCGGTGACACTGCCAGGGTGCACAGCCATACAATAACCGAATTACCGGAGGATATGAAAGAGGAACTCGAGCCACACACCCAAAGATTAAATTCCTCACCGGGTACGATGACTATGCTCACCACCTGACATTTCCGAGGGGGTCCAGGTCTTTTCTAAGTAGCCTACAGTGGCAGAAACGTCATAATTAACACTGAATTCACACAGGCGGTGGATGCTTCACCTAAGAAGTATTTTGTATACATCAGTTTAATAGAAAGTATGCAAGACGAATCTGTCATGAGCGAACAGTTGATAAAAATTCTGTTCTCATTTTGCAGGGGTTGTGCTGTATTCCTATGCCGTTATACGCATTTGTAATGCTATACGACATTGAACATAAATTGTATTACCTCATCTGTAATCTGTAAAAGTTTTATGTTTTACATGCTTGCGTAGCTACATATCCTTTTCATGGGCAACTCAGACTACCAGTCGCCAGATTACCAGGCGGGTAGGAACGGTGCGTCGACTATTTTTATGGGTGTGTGCTACGGCAAAATTGCAGATGAGGGTATTCCGTTTCTTTGATTGCGTAATTAGGAGCGGCCTCTGTAAACGGGCCTTTAACGCGTCGCCGTGTGTGACCGGGAGAAACAAGAGCCGCAATAAAGCAAAGGTTTTAGTGCTCCTCTGGAGAACAGGCCTGGCAAAGTTTAAACTAAGAGGCTTTTAGCAGTAAAAAAAAAAGGTCACATGAAGTTTAAACTCTAAGTGCTCTCACATTAAAACGGCTGTACAGAGCTGTATAAAAGCTGAACAGAGCGGGTGGCAGGAAAGTCATGCTCACGTGCCAGGAGCTGCAGTCGACTTTACGGTCCGAAATTAACACAAAGATGCGAGTTCTCAGAGGAGACGCGCAAAAACCCACAACCGAACTTGAATTAAGTCAATGCGGTTGTGTTGGCGAGTTCCTGCTTTGCTTTCGCAACAGTACACAAACATATCGGTTTACATAGCACATTGCTGGCCTTCCATGTTGAAGTATTTATCATTTCCAAATCTCTATAAAACAAGGGCAAGCGGAGGGGCAGTTCTAAACCAACATCTGAGAGCAGACGGGGAAATCACAATTAAGGAGGACCTTCAAGAGGATATTGACTGCGTACGGCAAGTTACCATTAGCCCAAGGTGAAGAGAATGTGAAACCCATAATCTCTACGGAGAACAACCTTTCCATCTGCAGTCTGGTTTGCACATATGCTGCAGAATTAAAAGAGCATAGTCACTGCTCCAGTCTAATTTGTGTGTTTGTGGATGTAGCTAAAAAATGATATGGATGCAGCTCATATTGAGAGCTGTGGAATAGAAGCCAACTTTGAGTGCACTTTGGCACAACAACGGGCTGGATAAGACATTTGGTGGAACGGTAGAGAAACAACATCCCAGCTAACGTAAAATGTTCTCACAATGCTGTTGCCATGTAGTGGCAGTTATAACACTGGCAAAACATTCCAGTAACATTGAGAGAACATTCTGTGTGAGCTGGGAGAGTTCCTCTCGAGAGAGGAATATTCTTTGGCCCAAACAGCTCCACAAAAACAGACCCTTCAGTCACCCACAGAGACCTCCAGGCCCCAAGAGCATTAGAGAGAGAATATTCTCCTGAAAACACACAAAACAGACAAGACCATGCTTGATATGGTGCCATATACTATCTAGCTTTTACATACACTAAGCAGTAGGTACACTTTAGTTGTAGAAAAAGGCAAGCATTGCTGGGCTGAATGACCTGTCATATTATGTTATGTAACGTTACGACTTCCTGCCGCCCTACCTCTCTAACACTAAGAACATTCGCTGTTAGCTGAAAGGGTTCCTCTCAGGGCAGTCTATGGGAATATCTCGGTTCCAAACAGCTTTCCAAAAGCAGGCCCATCACTCACTCCCACGGGCCACCAAGAGCACAGAATATTCTCCTGAAAACACACGGAATCTCCCCCCTCCCTACCTCTCGGATCTTGTCCCGTTTCTCCTTGACGTCGGGGTCGCCGGGGTCACCGTCCTTCACCCCAACCAGTTTGGGCATGGGGACCGGGGGCAGGGGCGGCGGGCTGTCCCTCTTCTTCAGGTCCTGGGCCAGCTTGGTCTTCTCCGTGCGGATCACGGCTTGCAGCTCCTCCCGAGACTTCCGCAGCTTCTCCTTGGCCTCCTCCAGAGCCCGCTCGTGATCCGCCCGGATCTTACTCTGCAGGCTCTCCTCCTCCTCTCTGCAGGGGAACAGGTACAGGACAGAGGGGTTCATACAGTACACAGACTCAGGTACAGGACAGAGGGGTTCATACAGTACACAGACTCAGGTACAGGACAGAGGGGTTCATACAGTAAAACAGACTCTGGCACAGGACAGAGGGGTTCATACAGTAAACAAACTCAGGCACAGGACAGAGGGGTTCAGAAAACAGAAACTACACCAGCCAGTGAACCAAATCCGGGTCAAATCCGTAATTGGTTTGGATTCAAATACTTTTCTGTCCTTGACTAATATTGCCTCATGAAATTGAGCCAGCCAAGAGGACCAGAAGGCAGAGTTGGCAGTTTTTGAGAGTATTTCATAGGTTACCACACACCAGACAGGTTCAGTAATGCATAAAAAAGGATTTGAACACAAAACAATTCCGTAATTGATGCAGGTCGGCAGTGAACGCGCAACCAGCAAGGTAACCTTGAACACTGCCCAAAGAGACTGAATGACCAATCCACTCATGGGCCATGAGTCATGGCTAAAGTCCTACATTTTGACAGACAGACATTCAGAAACCATGCAAACAAAAGGGAAAAAGTCTCTGCAACAATACCCAAATTCCATCCATTCCATTCCATTCTTCGAAACAAAAAAAAATAGGTAAATGTTCTAGAACATTTAATATCCATGGACAAAAAAAGAACAACCGACAGTTTCGCAGAAATGCTTCTCAGTATTTCATAAACGTGCTACATGCACTAACAAGCTCTCATTATATCCCCCATCTCCCAAATATCACACTTCAACATGCAACATTATCCATTAAGCCTTTAAGTCCTCAGGTTTTTTATGACCTTTTTATTTTCTGTCATATGATTATTCATAATTAGTCCTGATGAAATATAGCCGATTCAAATGGCAATAAGGCCTATGCTTTTCACCACCCTCCGGGAAGCTGATCTTAAATAAGCCTGCAGTGCATTGTGGGATGCCAGTCTAAAGGCTTAAATAACCTCTGGTTCTCAGCCGACCTCATCAGTCTTTTGCCAATTAGGGTACATTATAAAAATGCTGAACACCCACAGGCAGGTAACACCGACTGGCTTTAAGTAGCAAATGGAGAATATTTCAACATTCATGGACAGCCAAACCCCCCCGATATGACTGACGTCTTCATAGCGTTGGTACCACGGCGGTCTGCCTGTTGTCGGCAGCGGTTATGCGAGTACGTGATGGGCTCATGCAGCGCTCCTGATGCACTCCGGCGGTCGGAGCAGAGACTCACAGCAACAGAAGTGCTGCGGGGGATCAAACAGGCCGTCTGGCAGCAGGCCCTGTCGGCAGGCTTGGGCCCACAGACTCCGGTGAGCCCGGTGAG
The DNA here is from genome assembly GCF_963514075.1 of Conger conger. Taxonomy (NCBI): domain Eukaryota; kingdom Metazoa; phylum Chordata; class Actinopteri; order Anguilliformes; family Congridae; genus Conger; species Conger conger. The sequence goes on from NC_083776.1 coordinate 19,498,053, forward strand.
ATATCAAACCTTTGAAAGGTAGCTTTTCGGGAAGGTTTTTTTAAATGCTTTCAATTACCGGTGGCGACTGCTACATAAGCATTATAAAGTTCAGTTAAAAACATTCTAAATCGCACATTGGTGATCTCACACCATACAGCAGTAGCAGCAGTAACTAGCCCTGTTCTTGGAGATCTAACATCCTATAGGTTTTCACTCCAACCCTAACCAGGCAAAGCTCATTCAGCAGCTAAAGCAGGGCTGCCCAACCCGGTTCCTGGAGATCTACTATCCTGTAGGTTTTCACTCAAACCCTAAGAAAGCATGCCGCACATCTAGTGGTCTTGTTGAGCAGCAAATTTGTCATCAAGGGTGCCAAATTAGGGCTGGATCTCCAGGAACGGGGTTGGCTAACGATGATCAAATGTCTTAAACGTACCATGAAAGTACAGAAATGTTCTTCTTGGATACTTAGGAGTATGTATTGAGAGCAAAAAACTAATTTATTATATATTGCTGGCTAGGGGTACAATTATTTTATGCACCTATAGAGTACCCAGTTACAAACACTGTTTAAGGCATTGCTGTAGCCGTATTTCTGTGTACAGTGTTATGCACAACCTGAGAAAAGCAGACCCGCCGCATGAAGGACAAAGATCTGTAGGCCAGAGAGCCAACTGGGGACGGATTCAGACTCACACAGTCACACGGACGACCAGACGGAAAATCAAACCCTAACCTACGGACACACAGCCCTGCACCCGTTCCTCAGTGAAATCAAACCCTAACCTACAGACACACAGCCATGCACCCGTTCCTCAGTGAAATCAAACCCTCACCTACAGACACACAGCCCTGCCCCCGTTCCTCAGTGAAATCAAACCCTAACCTACAGACACACAGCCATGCACCCGTTCCTCAGTGAAATCAAACCCTAACCTACGGACACACAGCCCTGCACCCGTTCCTCAGTGAAATCAAACCCTAACCTACGGACACACAGCCCTGCACCCGTTCCTCAGTGAAATCAAACCCTCACCTACGGACACACAGTCCTGCACCCGTTCCTCAGTGAAATCAAACCCTCACCTACAGACACACAGCCCTGCACCCGTTCCTCAGTGAAATCAAACCCTAACCTACAGACACACAGCCCTGCACCCGTTCCTCAGTGAAATCAAACCCTAACCTACAGACACACAGCCCTGCACCCGTTCCTCAGTGGTTACGCATTCGAGCAGCTCCGCAGTAAGTCAATCAGGACGCTTCCTCCCGCTCGCGCCCGACTCACGGATCAGAGTGCGCTAAACGGCAGCCGTTTCTGGGTCGACTGTGTGACACCAGATTATCTGTGGGTTTGGCAGACGCTCTTTACCGCGGCTTACATTCTCCATGCCGTCAGTTCGGTCACGCGTGTCAGTTACACATTCACCGGAGGAGACTGACGGAGCGTGTGGTGAAAGCGTCCGACGTCAAATTAGCCGCCGTTTATGTCTGAGCCAGGGATGAAGGTAGCTTATCAAACCCCACCGAGCAACGCGCTCCCTCACCAGCCGAACCCGTGAACCAGAGTATATGCTCATACAGTGGGGACCACTGGTCATTTCCATTATTTATCAAGGGCTAATACAATTTTGATCCGTTTATACTCCTTATTCAAGAATACATATTCTTTTAATAGTGCAAGCCAAAGAAAATGTGTAGGTATTTACTGAAGGTCAAAAATTCATAGTGGTTACATTGTCCGCCTTTCGCCTGAGTTCTTTCACACTGCTTGGCATTGATTCCACCAGTTTACACAACACCTCCTTCCATCCAGCACTTTCTCAACACTTCCAGTAATGATCTTCTGATGTTACTTCATGTTTAACTTTTTCCCTCCTCAACCCCCACAGATGTTTGATTGGGTCCAGGTGCCGAGACTGTGTTGGGAATTGCCATCCAAATAAGCTCCCTTATTCTCAATAATGTATTCTTAAATAAGAAGTGTAATTGGAGTAGCGAAATTGCATAATTTCTAAATAAATAATGAAACCAACCAGGACTTGGTTGCATCCTCATACTTTTTGCCTCGACAGTGTAAGTTAATCGAGGCAATAATGTACTTTTTATTAAAACTAGGCTAACACTGATGCCCTAATCTAGAGATAATTCGAAAAGGCACGTTTACGAAAGGAATCAACACAATATCGCCTAATATGAAATGATTACCTATGTTCCTGATGAACAGTTCATTGTCTTACAGACGGTACACAGGCTAATTTAGCGCTGTAGAGCAGTAATGGTCTTTGGGCACCTGAGAAATTAGCTTGGCAATAGCAAAATTACCTGCTTGCTTGCACAAATAACTAACTAATTCTGTACTGCTGTGTTTTCGTTAAACCACTTGAGGAAAAGCCTCCGAGACAAAATGGCCGTGTCTCAGGTCTTTAGAGGCCGGCGTGGTGATGATTCAGAGAGGAACGGCACTCGCCATGTCATTGTGTCTTCTGCTGTCCAGCGGCTGGATGGCCTGACCGCAATATTGACTCTATGCTTCAGACTTACACTAATTCAGAAGATAACATTTCCTGGGTCAGGACAAAAACGTTCCATTCGTGTGTACTCGTTCTTATGACAGAGAGTACATGTCGTAATAGCCATGGGTGGAGAAACTGCTGAGCCAGCGCTTAAGCCATGACGCACACGCGTGAAACCACTGTGTCAAACCTTTTAAGCCCAGAACCGTGCTTCCCTAATCATCCCGCCTTTTCTCTGACATCCCTCCCGTTTCTCTCCCGTTCGGTTTCCCTCTCTTCCTACCCCCTCTTCACCTCTCCTCGCCCGCGCCTCCGCGTCTCCGAACCCGCCGTTTCTGAGATTTCATGCGAGGCACGTCACCTCAAATGCGCAATTATGAGCCTGTCACCCGTCTGCCAGCCTCGCTTATACAGAGAGACAAATCCAGGTCAGAGCAATCGCACCGCCTATCCATCACCGCACAGAGCGATTACACGCCCTCACCATCACTGACACGCAGCAGTGGCCCCGCACAGACCCGAGCAATCAAACCAACCTTCCATCTGTTACCCCACAGTGGCCTCGCACAGACCCGAGCAATCAAACACACCTACCATCACTGCATCTACGCAGAGCCCTTGACCAGGCATGAGCAATCAAACAAGCCCAGTCCATCACTGCATCCAGGCAGTGCAACTCGCCCAGGCATGAGCAATCACAAAGCCCCTCGGTCACTCACCCCAGCAGTGCCCTTGTCCAGGCATAGGGCAGAAAGCCTCTCGCAGAAACAGCACCCATCTCTCTTCCTCCATCACGCCCCTGCCCCTGCAGATAAGCCGCTGTCAGGCAGGGTGAGATAAGGGAGCAGCCTGAGCCACAGGAGGCTCCTCTCCTCCCATGTCCCAGAGAGAGAGAACATTCTGGAAGGAACTCTCCACTGCGCTTGACTGACTCGCTCCCCAACTTCATTAGGGCCTTCATAAGTAAAACCATTTTTAGACCGTGTCCTCAAGAGGACTGCTCACAGGTTGTGGTGTGTTTTCTTCATGTGTACGTTTGTTGGAGACTGACGAAAAGCCAACAGACAAAACAGCACCAGTGTATCAAAGCCATTACCGTTCACCGCTCTGAAAATATACTTTCTCACAAGAGTGAAATGAGATTTCACACAAAGTAAACTACTTGCGCTTAAGAATCAACATACAGACAATATATCAAATAAATAAAAACAATTCTGGAGGAGTACTACAACACACAATAACAAAATAGTAAAGTATATCATTAGCATTGTGAGGAGAGTCAACATGATACCATCCAGAATAAACTACATTGTAAAAAACATTGCAAATTAAAAATAAAATAAAATAAAAATCTGTAAAAATGCATGTTGCCCATTCAGCAGAAGGGGTGTAAACCTCAGGCTTCATCAATAATTCATAAAATCGTTTTTGATTCATCAGGCAACAGTTCAATATTTGGCAAGGTGGCAAATTTTGCTATGATACCATAGAAAATGATCTGATTTCAATTGAAGAGATCAATATACATACACTCAGTGATCACTTTATTAGATAGACCTGTACACTAGCTTGTTAATGCAAATATTTAATCAACCAGCCATGTGGCAGCAACAAAATGCATAAAAGCATTCAGACATGGTCAAGAGGTTCAGCTGTTTTTCAGACCAAATGTCAGAATGGGGAAGAAATGTGATCTTAGTGACTTTGACCACTGAGTGATTGTTGGTGCCAGACAGGGTGGTTTGAGTATCTGAGAAACTGCTGATGTCTCTAGAGTTTGCAGAGAATGGTGCGAAAAACAAAAAACATCCAGCGAGCAGCAGTTCTGCAGGCAGAAATGCCTGGTTAATGAGAGGTCAGAGGAGAAACGTCACATTTAGCAGAAGGAAAAACGGCATGAGTTGGAAATGTAAAGAATGATCTTGGTAGTTTTTATAGAGAGCATTTAAATAAGTAAGTATTTTGCTAGGATTCATAACGATACGGACATTGTATCAAAAGGGTCAGATTGATGTATCAGTTCAGAGGGTAACAATCTGTATCTTTATCAGACCTGGTCAAATGCATAATGTTTTGGATTCAAATACTTTTCTGTGCCTGTTTGATCTTTCCTGTTCCAACTGACCCAACCAAGAGGACCAGAGGTCAAGGTTTCTGAGAGTATTCCATGCATTCCAATACACCAGACAAGCTCAGGAAAGCACTGGGAAGTATTTTATTTATTTATTTATTTATTTGAATCCAAAACAACTATGTATTTGACCCAGGTCTGGCCTTTCTGACCAGAGAGCAGACCAGGCTCTGGTGAGCCTTTCACAGGACACCAAGACCAGGCCGTTCTTACTGTCTGGGCTCCAACACTGAAAAACGCTCACATCTGCAACAACACACCAAGACCAGGCTTTTCTACAGCATCTGGGCTCCAACACTGAGAAACGCTCACATCTGCAACAACACACCAAGACCAGGCTTTTCTACACTAGCATCTGGGCTCCAACACTGAGAAACGCTCACATCTGCAACAAGGCAGGCGGAGGCGATACATGACAGGCAGTGCTAAATTATGCATGCGCTCAGAAGCGTGGTTTACCCAGCAGCATGAATAGGTAATGCTGTAAAGTTAAAGCCATCTCCCAAGATGGCGGTATATAGACCAGTAGAGACGTACCTCTTCCCAGGCACCTACATCTCTTCTGCTCTGGTGGCCAATACGTCGAAGTTGCCCAATGATTTTTTTTTTTTTTTTTCTCGTTTTTCTGCTTCAGGTAACGGCCCTGAGCGGTAGCCATTAGACGGCCGGTGCACCCTCCTCCAGACACGGGGTTCAGCTGTAGCTCCACGCCCGGGGCCTGACAGCACCATCCGTTGGCCTTCCAACCAGTCACTCATCATGACTAGAGTCATCTTTGCCCGGCTTCAATTACATAATCATTGACATTTATGTAGTGTCATTTTTTCTGTTTATTCTAAGTGTATTCAGTAATCAGCCAATTTGCAATGAACCCGGGGCCAGCCAGTGGGCACTGCCCCCCCCCCCCCCCCTCAAGGATTCTTCCTGTCTACAGCCAGGAAGTTTTTCCTCGCCATGGCCACGGTATGCTCTTGGTTCTTGGGGGGCTTCTTGGCGACAATGCCAATTGTAAAAATCTTTTGCAGAAACACTGAAATGCTGGTTAAAACACAACGAGGAGGAATTTGAGGGTACAACCATTACACTCCACTAGTGCACACCTCCTTAACATCTGGGTGTGCACCATTACATTACATTAAATTATTGGCATTTGGCAGACGCTCTTATCCAGAGCGACCTACAGTTGATTAGACTAAGCAGGAGACAATCCTCCCCTGGAGCAATGCAGGGTTAAGGGCCTTGCTCAAGGGCCCAACGGCTGTGTGGATCTTATTGTGGCTACACCGGAATTAGAATCACCGACCTTGAGTGTCCCAGTCATTTACCTTAACCACTACGCTACAGGCCGCCCCATTTTGTTGTCTTCTTTGCAGAGGAGTTGTTCGCTCCCAGCACTGCTATATAACAGAAAAAGGAATTTGCTGGTTGGAGGCACAGATAGAAAGTGCACTGTGCTGAACTGTCAGAGGATCTGATTTGGAAATTACCAAATTGGAATGGGAAATTACTTTAATTCCCCAATCCCCAATATCAGCACCTCAAGCCTTCATTAGCCTGATGCTAAAACCAACAAGTAGCATTGATGCATCAGTAATCTACACTACTCCATTACACTTTATGAAGTCTATGATAGCATTCAGAGTATCATGAAGGGAAATTGTACTAATGATCAGAACTCAAGTCAAGAATCACTTGAATAAATTCACAGTTGAATAGGTGTGATAAAAAAAAAAAGAAGACTAAAAGTTGTTTTATGTGATTAGTCTATATCAATAACAGTTTGCCTGGGGAAGGTCTGACATTTTACCGACTCGGGGTGGAATGCAGAATAAGTCTCTTTGGTGTACGTTACAATATTTGTACCATTTGTGTCAACGGCAGTGATCTAGGGTGTTGTGGAGAGAGTGGTCTCCATGAATAATTGAAGGAGTATCTGTCATCTGAGCGAATGAGCGATGTAAAGGTGCGCGTGTGGTGAGAGCCTCTGCTATAGCAATGCCTCTCACGGCTGGGGCTCAGATGCTGAAGACCGTCTGTCAGAATGAGCGCTGTCTGGCAGGTGATTCATGGGATCTGGGCCTGTCAGACCCTGCTGCAGGGGGACCTTGGGGCTGGTCTCCGGCAGCTTTTTTAAACCTTCCAGAGCAGGGAAGGTCTCTGAAAGAGAATCAGTGCCCTGTGCACACAATCATCCTCCATCTTAACGTATCCAGAGCGCTCGTACCCTGCACCAGAGGGGTATGGGGTCGGTACCCTGCATCAGAGGGGAATGGGGTCGGTACCCTGCATCAGAGGGGAATGGGGTCGGTACCCTGCATCAGAGGGGAATGGGGTCGGTACCCTGCATCAGAGGGGAATGGGGTCGGTAGCCTGCACCAGAGGGGTACGAGGTCGGTAGCCTGCATCAGAGGGGCATGAGGACAAGAACCAGCACCAGGTGGGTATGGGGATGGTACATGGCATGAGAAACAGGGCAGGGTTCAAGGACAGCAAAATTAACTGGAGCCACAGTGAACCACGTAGCTGTGTAAATGGGCATAATCTTCTTCCCAAAAAAGCCTTTAACTCATCAATAAACCCATTCACTGAGAACCACATACACCTTTCCAATACATCATGCCCACAGATAAATCTAAACACACACACACAAACAAACAAAGACAGACAAAGGTTTGATGCGACTAAACTGGTCAGGCATCTAAACCTGACCACGCCAATCTGAAGTCTGTTAAATAATAACGCTGCAGGACAAATGGGCAAAGACAAAACCACAAGCCTTGCAGACTCTTCATGTAATGGGGCCACAGACGGTAAGAGTCTCTATCTCTGCCTGTCTGTCTCAGCGTTGGAGAGGCCCTTGCATCAGAACACAGTGTTATTGTGTCCTGATGAGATGTAATGGATCTGGCTTCAGGCCACTTGGCCTATATCACCATGAAGAGGCAACATCTGATGAAAACCGATCAGATTCCACACAGATAAAGCAATCCAATACCGCCTCGACCACATTTTACAGGCAGAACCCTTCCCCTACCACTTTGTTTGTTCCTGTTTGCATTGTTCTCGGTAAGAAAGCCACTATGGAAATAATAACATTAAGGAATCGGATAGGTTTACCAGGTTTCAGTTGCATTGCAAGTGTGTGATACAGGCTTGGGAACAGGCAAGGCCCCACTTTCATCTCTGTGGGACAGATTTGCAGATTTCAGCCATTTCCTTGCTTCTCATGTCCCTATGGTACAGCTGGAGATAGGCTGTCTCTCCCTCCCTCATTCCCTCCCTCTCGTGCAGACAGAGGTGAGCAGTTCTCTCCTCTCTATCGTGCAGAAGGCAGTAGTAACACAGACAGTGGTTAGATGGCAATAGTCACACATGCAGTGGTCACACATGCAGTGGTCACACAGACAGTGGTCAGAAGGCAGTAGTCACACAGGCAGTGGTCAGAAGGCAATAGTCACACAGGCAGTGGTTAGATGGCAGTAGTCACACACTAGCTTTGTAGAGTCTGTCACCTGAGAGATACCCAAACACAGTAAGGTACAGGGACACCAATCTCCCTGCCCAGGGCACTACCTGAGTGCCCTACATATCCAAACCATGCAGCTACAGACACAGATGGCAGATCAAAAATTCAGACCGCTACTCAAACAGCTGCTATACTGAATTCAGCTACTGTCACAACCAACACCAATACAATCAGAACAGATAATGACACAACCAACACCAATACAATCAGAACAGATAATGACACAACCAACGCCAATACAATCAGAATAGATACTGACACAACCAACGCCAATACAATCAGAATAGAAAATGACACAACCAACACCAACACGATCAGAACAGATAATGACACAACCAACACCAATACAATCAGAACAGAAAATGACAACCAACACCAATACAATCAGAATAGGCAATGACACAACCAACACTGCCACAATCAGACAACCAGGTCCCCCGGAGATTCTGTAATCAAGGTAAGCTTGATAACAAAGCTCACTCATTACTGGTTTCATAGTAATAACTGTAACCCCCTAGCAGGAGGTCAGTACAGTGGCCCGATTTAGCTATGGAGTGAACACAGAGTTAACATGAACAAAGCCTCTGGCTAAAGTGGTGTAGTTTCAGTGCAGAAACCAGCACACCCACAATTCATAATGTTCCAAAGCAATGGATCTGCAAGTGACAATTTAGACTGTTTGGAGGGGGAGGGGGGGGGCTTCTGTACAAATGTGCCAAAGAAATTGGATTTTAAATTAGAAAGAATGTTATGATTAATTAACTAGATTCATTCCAGTAGCACAAAGTGTACATTTTCACACATTTTCTGAAAATAGATTCTATCCCGTCTGTCTTGGTACACAGAGGAGAAAGTCATAGTAATATCATAGTTTCAATTTCATGAATCACCTTAATTTACAAGCAAATGTGAAAGGAAGGTGTTTCAAAGGTAATGCAGGTTATCATAGTATTGCAAATGAGACATACATTATTTTTATTTTATTTCTTTATATAAAAAGGATGAATCGGCCAAAATACAGGATGTAACCGATATTACACCAATAGCGAATTAGCAGGAGGTGGTGGTGTCAAACGCATTACACCTCGGAGAATCCGACTATCGTCTGAGCTGAGAAGTCCCTAGCATGCCGACCGTCGCTACAACAACCGGTGTTCCAGGAACGTGAGACCTCTGGAGACCTCTGGAGACCTCTGGAGACCTCTGGAGACCTCTGGAGACCTCTGGAGACCTCGAGCTCTGGGACCACACTGGCAGGGCCAGATGAGAAGGAAGTGGTGACACAGCAGAAACGGGCAGGGTTAAGCCTGGGTTATATTTTCCACCTGGATGGACGCACGGGATTTCGATGACGTCAAACCGCAATGAACATGTGTTCACAACGTTGTTGTTGTCCCAACAGCAGACCGATATTATCCCAAACTCTCATTGTGCTGCCGTTATTTCCGCGTGGGCGCATAGTAAAATATTTTTGGGTGTGTGCGGGACAGCTAGAGACAGCTGTGCAGACCCTCAGGCAGGGCCGCGTCTGCGGAGGTGACATCGTTTTGGCCGTGTGGACCCTCGCGGATGCGTCGAGCATAACTGAAGCTGGACTCACACAGCCCTGAGGGAGAAAGCAGACCAGCACTGGACCAGCTCTCAGACAGGAGGCCCAGGGTACGCCAGCTGGAACACGCAGGTGGACGAAGGACCATGAACGGGAGACACGATGAGAAGAATCGCTCAACTTACTTTGGATTTGATTGAAACGTTGTAATTAATGGGATGTTGTCAGTTGTCAGTTGTCTCCAGTCTCTGACAAATGGAAGGAGAAGCCATGCATGCATATATAACATCTGTCTTATCCAGTGTTTCAGTCTTGTACTAAGATTTAAAATCTTTTTTTTTTTTTCTCTGAAGCAGAAAACATCAGCTTATTTGAAGTTACTGTTTGCTTCACAAATTAAATTGTCTTACCCCATTGGCAAATCTTGAAGGGAGTCAAACTGGCTCACTTCATTGTCAATATTTCTGCCTTATTTAGCAAGAAAAGTAAGAGAAGGAAGAATTTAATTCTAAATATAAGACTAAACTAGGTGGATTTCTTTTTTGGTTTTAGCAGTACAGAGCTTTGCTCCGTCTACCTTTGGTCTGGCTGCAGGACTCAGCTGCGGCCTTGCTGACTGAATAAGCCCCCGCTCCAGTAAACACACACGGTGCTTTCGGCTCTCTCCCTCAGTGAAGGACATCACTGCATTGGGTCAGCCCCACGGTTGTGTTCAGGACTTAATCAGGGATAAAAACAGGGAAGTTTATGTGCGACTGAAATGTTAAAAAAAGCAAACTCCCGCCCCCTCGGGCATCCAGTGCATAGTTCCCAGAATTCACCTGTAGAGAAGGAGCCCCTCCCTCTTCGTGACATCATTGCCAGCGCTGGCCAAGAGCGACGGCGGTTGCCACAGCAACCGAACGAGGCGTGGGGAAGGTTGGCGGAACCTGCCGTGCTTTATACTGCGTCTGGCGGAATAAACGGTTTTAGAGCCCAGAGGGCTCCCATTCGGCACTGGATTTAAGAGGGAGAAAACTCCACAGAGAGTAATTCTGCAGCCGTAATTGGGAGCGGATGAAAGATGGCCGCCGTGGGGTGCATGCTGGGAGCCATTTGAGAAGACCCCAGAATCACGCGGGCCATGTGCAGGAGACGACGTACGACTCAGCACTTACGCTACAGCGAGGCGAGCAGCTTCTCCGCGGATTAGCGATGGAAAATGGCGGATGTCAAAGTGCCGGGGGCGTACAATCAATAATTGCAATTGCTCCAAATTAAACAGTCTGGAAATTATGACTGCAGCACAATCAAACTATTCCATGTTTTTTACTGTGCAATTTAGACCCGTTGACTATTGAGTAGGTATGAAATTAAATAACTGTAACTGTAGTGCAATGCATCAGACTCTTATCCAAATACAGTTGATTAGATTAAGCAGGGGACAATCCCTCCTGGAGCAATGTGGGGTTAAGGGCCTTACTAAAAGGCCCAAATGCTGCACTGATCTTATCGTGGCTACACCGGGGCTTGAACTACCAACCTTCCAGGTCCCAGTCAAGCACATTTGCCTCCAGGCTACAGGCTGTTCTCTTCATAGCATTGTGGCTTAAACACAACTCAATTAATATTAACAGGTCCCTGGTTCAATCACGTCTCACCTTTCCAGAACAACATGGACAAACCAAACACTTCCTTAATCTCTTCTTGGAGGCAGGGCTGCAAATCTTTCTTGCAATTAAAACAATGGAATTACCTAATTATAACAGTCCATGCATCTGTGCATTGATGAATTTAAACTGTAGGGTCAAAGGTATTAAAAAGCCTTGGGCTGTAGGACTACACACACAGACACACAGGGAAAAAATGAAGTGTGAAAGAGGAATTAATCGTGAGATCATAAAGCATAAATAAATAAGGACAGCGTTGAAAATGATGAAGAAGATGCAGACTGACTGGGCTCCACTGATTCAGAAAAATAGCCAGTGGCGTTTCTGCAGCCCTGAAAACCCATGTGACGGTAGTCAGGAGCAACGCACGAAGGCTGCGTCAAAACGCTAACAGGAGCCGATGCGCTTTACCGATGCCTCGCTGTTCACAACCTGGCAACATTAGCGCGCAGGTAAACACAGCCACCGGGGCTCTGTGTGTGAACTGATCGCTGTCATCTGCAGTGTGGAGCAATAATACGACGCTAACATTTTGAGGGCTGCGATAGCGTCTCTCCGTGCTGGTGAAATGGATTATGACAATCAAACCACTGGGGAGTATCAAACAATCTTCTCAGTGGAACAGAAAGAGAAGGTAGAAATCCAAACGATTTGGAAAGTATATACAGAAAGGTCCATGTGTTTCAAAGCAATTTAACTGACAATTTAGCTTGTTTAGGTGGAGGGCGGGGGGTGTATTCCTCTGTGAAGAAATTGGATTTTAAATGAGAAAGAATGTTCTGATTAATTAACTAGATTGAAATCCAGCGGCACAAAGTGTACATTTTCACATTTGTATAAAAAATGGGTCTCATCCTGTCTGCCTCAGCATGCGGAGGAGAAACGTGTAATATCATTGGTGCGTTTTCATTGCATGAATCATCATAATTACAGGCAAATATCAGCAACAGGTGTTTCTATTGGCAATACAAGTGGTCACAGCATTGCAAATGAGAAGAAAACAAAATAAAATGTTTATACGAGAAGGCTTTGGAAATTGTTTTGTTTCAGAGTGCTGCGGCACTTCAAGCTTCCTGCCGACTCACTGATTTTACACCCAATAAGCAGTTAGAGTGACAGCCAGACATTTCAAGTTTTTTCCTAAATCAATATTTGGTCTCAGTAACCAACTTTTTTTTCTCCTTGCACAACTTGGATTCCATTCCGTCTGAGCAGTGCTGATCTTTATTACCGAGATTTGGACACACATTGAAATGGTGAAATAGCCCTCAAATCATTACTTGCCTGATGAGGTAAGTAACTGAGCAGTGTTACTGGTCCGAGATCGTTTTTTTTTTTTTTTGTCCCAGGCGAGCAGGCAGGCGGGCATTACTGTCGAACTGTGGTCGTTTACTCAAATCCCTGTGATGTCATCGCAGAGAAACACCGCACGTTTGTTTGCTGTCGTTCCCCTGCTGGAACATGCCTCTGGACCGATGATAAGGGCGATGATAGTGCAAAGTGCAATCATTGCGGTAAGAGCAAAACACTCTAATCTCCCCCAAATGAACGAAACATTTGCTGGTTAGCACGCTGGATGAGTGGCAATTCCTCAGCAGCATGACATCCTAACACAGGTGCACAGGCCTCAGCCTATGGCCAATTCCCACCTGAGGAGAAAGTGGAAAATCTACCCCAGAAAACAATTAAATTCTAAGGATGCCCCTTTTCAATCACTCCTCAGGTCACACGAGGCTAGCTTGCGAACGAGTTGCAGCTTATGGCTGGAATTCAATGGCGATAGATACTCATGCCCGTGCCCACTTCCTAGACCTAGTCAAAACGCTGTCGCAATGTTATAAAAGTGCTGCAAGAATGTTATCCATCACCTCTGTTAGCTGTGCTAAAGGCTCGTGAGATTGCACCGGAAATCTTTTCCGCGAGTAATGCGCTTGGCTTTTTTCTTTTTTTTATCTGTAAAATACTGGCAGTTATACGGTCGTGTCCCATCAATTCAAAACCAACGGAGATACCGCAAGCTGAAATATGGGCACAGAATACAGAGAGCAGGACACAGCTGAATGGAGTAGGCCAGAGTCCCTGATCCAACAAGGAATATAGAAAGACGAAAAAGGGGGACACGCGGCCGAACGATCAAATAAAATGCCTCGCTCAAGGACTAGCAGATGATAATGCAGACGACTCAAAACCTCTTGCATTCCCCACCACTCCCATTCACAGCAGCCTTGGAATGGAGGGGCTACAATCACAGCAGCGATTCCAGAACCTTCTTTCTTATCCCTTCCCTTCCAGCTCCTGCTGCGCTACAATTGACCGGTAATGAGATAATTTTTGTGCGCTTAATATCTCATTTTACTTGATTGTGCAGCCGCTGAGTTTCATCAGCTTAGCACACAGCATTTTATATTTTCATATTCTATATAGAAACCACCTGGAATTAAAGCACATAAGAGATTAACATACACATGTTTTATGTATTTTTAACCTTTATTTATACAGGGTTGACTGAGCACACATTCTCTTTTGCAGCAACGCCCTGTTAATGCCCCCCCAAGTAGCTTAACCTGCATGTTTTTGCACTCTGAGAGGAAACCGGGGTACCTACAGGAAACTCACACAGACACAGGGAGAACATGCAAACTCCAAACAGGAAGGACACACAGGATTTGAACCAAGACCTTCTTGCCTTGAGGCAACAGTGCTATCCACTGGGCCACCGTGCTGCCCATGTAGCTGAGCACAAGTGGAGACCAGCTCTAGCAGTACTCCTCCACATGAGTAGTACCCCAACCTAGTCCCAAAATCAAATATCACCCATCTAACATGTGTCTTGATCTATTTGCTCTCTCTTGTAGTACACTGTATCTTCATCTAACACTGTTACTGTACATTGAGTCTGTATCAATCTTGTTGCTGCATTCGTTTACCTTATCCATTGCATCTTGCCTTGCTTATAGTCCATTCCATAGCTACTGACAACCTATATTTACCATGCGAGCTAGATATGATGTTCATGACTGTAGACAACCAGTACTTTTATTGGAATTCTTTGTGTATTTTTGTACACGCTCGGCCATCACGAAAAGAGGTCTGTCATTTTAATGTTTTGACCTATGATGTTATCGAGCTTAAATAAATTGTACATAATACCAATAATAATAATACCTTATCCGACCCATGTTCTGTAGTTGTTACTTTGACCTTTAGCATGTACTTATTGCACGTCGCATTGAATAAAAGTGTCTGCTAAATAAATGTCATGTAATGTAATGACTTCAACAACCCGACAGAAGTATTAATCCCTGTCGCCGCCTGCTTTTTTTAAAAATGCACTCAATTCAGACTCAAGCCTCGGGGTTTTTTTCCGCTGAAGCGCACCTCCACACTCTTAACCTCCCTTTCACACGCAGGCCTGATGAAGTTTAACACCCCGATCCAGCCCCCACGCCAAATTATATCACCGCTCATTCCAGGTGGATAAAACCTGCCACTTCACATCAACTGCAACAAGTGATTTGCTCACGCCCGCACAGTGAGTGTAGCAGAGTGGAGAAGAGCTCTTCTGCTGTCGCTCTTTAGCATACCTCTTACAGTACTCATGCCCCGCTTCTAGTTTATGACATGCCATAACTCTACTGACTTAGCCTACGCTCACCGCGTGAAGTAGACTTGATGTTCGTGACTGTGCATAGCTGATATTTTAATGATATTTTTTAACTGTACCTTACCTGACCTGCGTTCTGCAGCTGTTCCAGCGACCTTTGGTATGTACTTAGGCTACTGTATCTCGTTTTGAATAAATGAGTCTGCAAAATAAATAAATGCAGAACAGAACTGAGACTTTCTCTCTTGCGGACTCCCTCTTTCACACTGCAAGTCCAACTTATATATATATATATATGCAGATACAGGAATGCCATTAACCCCTTATGGGCGGATGCAACCTGCACGTTACATCTCCCTTAACAGACAGATTCCACCTGCGTGTCATGACCAGTGAAATGCATTGTGATTCCTATAGGGCGCCTTAGTCGATAATGGGTTAACACCCTTATATTTAGATATCTCCACCAGTCCAATATGACTTATACACCAGCATAGCCATACATTCAGTACAACACGAAAATCGCAGGATCACTCAACCCTTTCTCTGGAACACCATAGTCTCATTTCTGGATTAATTCTTCTTTATTTAACCAGGGCAGTCACACTGAGGTCAACATCTCATTTTGAGCCAATGAGACCTGGAGCCAATCCAGCAAGCCCTGGATGTCAAAACCAAAATGCATTTGGCCTGCGGGAGGAAAGTGGAGTACCCAGAGGACACCCACGTGAACGTGAGGAGAACACGCCATCTCCACCCGGAGAGGATCCGGCCAGCCAGGACTCAAACCCGGAACCTCCTTCTTACAAAGCAACGGCGCTAACCACTGTGTTACCATGCCAACTGGAACGCCAAGATATTTGCAGCTCACCGCCTACTCGAACACTGTACACTGTTCAAACATGCATTTTCTCTCCCCGGTTCAATGAGAGGGAGTGGCATCTAATGCAACCGGGTTATCAGACCAAGCCCCATTCTCCTGACTAAGGCCCCTTGTCAAGTACAGGAAGATCACCACTGCCCTAAATCAGGCAGTACCCACACGTCATTACATCACATTACACTACACTACCACACGCTATTATTCAAAGCAACGTACAAAACAGTGCATATCAAGGTCATACAACAAACAACCGAACACGTCAGATAAGGCACAATTTCGCCCAATTCCCCCACCAGCTAGGGAGAATGAAGCGGCCAGCCCGCAGCCAATCAGAGGGCAGGGTTAGAGAGAGGCCCTGTGCAGGAAGCTTTGGACCGTACGTTCAGAAGAACTCTCGGAGGAGTAAGTGCCATATTTCCCCTCAGAGGTGCTAAAATTCACTCCTCCAAGTCAGCATAAAAAAAGTGATAAAATCGACCCCCTTCTCACACACTTCAGTTACACATTCTACTGGAACTTTTCCCACCATCTGAAGTGCAAAAGTACCTGCGCAAAATGCTATTCCTTACCATATCGCCAATTTTATATTTACCCGACCTCTAAAGGAAGATGAACACTTAAGTAACTGCGTTGAAGATTATAAAGGTTCAGTAACCTATGCTATAGAAATAACATAAAAGCACTTGGTAAAAATTGTGCGCACCAAGAAAGGTAGCCAATTTACTGTCTCCCAGGGCCAGCCCAACACCGTTCTGTCAATTGTCTAACCAGCACACTAATGATACAATGAGAAAAATGAGCTCATATACCCATTCACACACCAGACAGGGAAGCTGGTTAGTGCGAGTATCTAACCCTCCAGACGGCCACTCTTACCTCCTGAACTAATGTCGCTCCCTACCAGCTTACTCCCATCAGCTTTAACCAGCCACAGAACAGCAACCACCAGCTAAAACCAGCTGAGAATCCCAACTGGTCTTGGCTAGAACTGTCAGCAGGATAGACTTGCCTTGGTTACGGAATGAAAGAGGAAGCTGAAGTGAAGCACACATTCTGCAGGGTTTACCTGTGACGGTGTTCATCGTGCCCGCCCTGCCCGTGGATGATCTGGGCGCTGGGCTGTTTCCCCTCCTTGTTGGAGTTGATGTGCGGTATCAAGACGTCCTCCAGGCCCAGGTCGAAGCGCTTGTGTTTGGAGTTGTCGGGAAGGAAGAAAAACGCCCCGAAACACAGTGTGATGAAGGCACTGAGGATGAGGAGGAGGATAAACTTCTCGGAGAGCCGCAGCGTCGCCCGGTGATGCGGGAAAGAGGACGCACCAGGGGCGAGAGTGGGTATTCTCCGACCCGACAGCGGCAGAAGGGCCGGGGTCGTCATGGTTTATTATATAAGTTGTTTGTATAATTGGCAAAGTCTGTGGGGTTATTTTCCTTGCTCTACTATCTCATTTCAACCAGTATGTTCAGAAACATCAAGTTGCATCGTTTCCATGAATACGTCCATCAGCTGATTGGAGTTATCATATTCTGAAAGAAAGAAATAAAAAATAATAACTAGTTTCAGATCTGGTAAGCAAATTACAGCTTTTTTACGGAAAGACACATTCAGATCTGAGGTGTAAATGCGAATGTAGTGCCCCTAGTTTCCCGTTGGCCGCACCTGTCACAGCTATAGCTGTACGACATGCAGTACAGTAACTGCAGGGCTACTCTCGAATCCATCGCATTTCGCCAATTTCGTTTAGGATGCATTGCTGTTTCAATGTGAGACTCCTCATCCCCTCACATCACAAGCCATTGCTAAGGGAAACATCCTAGACAAAGAGGCAAACCTGTTCATGTTAATGAACTAGAGTAAGCTAGTTATACGGCGTGCAATCGCATGCAGCAAGCAAAAAGGTTAACAACAGTATAAATCCAGAGATAGCCTAATATCAGGGAATGCGACTGAAAACCGCTTGACACAAGAATATTGCCATCATCACACTAACGTAACTACGTAATGGTGGTTCATTTAAAAACATTAGCCGGAGAACCAACTGACTAGACTAGAAAACTGCCAAGCAACAGATCTCCTATCACGATTCTGCATAAGATATTTGAGCTAGCTGGTTACTGCAAATACGCAGCATCCATACCACGACGTTAAATAATTGTGAACAAATTGAACAGCAAGGATAAAGAATAACCTACCGTGCAAATTCTATTGTTAATCTGATCCATGTCCTTTGATGAAGATGTCTTCAGTTAGCTAGCAAGTTACCAAACAATTCAAATATGATACATCAACGATGTCGGTATTATTTTCGGGATACAGTAAATAAACTTCACTATATGTAGCTATTAATCAATTTATCTTTATAAGCAAGCGGACTTATAATGTCATAGAAAACGAAATTAGTAGGCGAACACGTTAGTGCAGTAACAGTTAACTAACCAACGTTACAAAGAAAACTAACGTCGTTAGATAGTTACATCCATGGGATTTTCTGAAGTTACCGACCCGTGGCAATGAAGAAAAGCTTTGTCAGGAAAGAAAGTTTGTTTGAAGGGAAAATAATCCATTTCCATAATATTGTGCGGGGACAAATTGTGCCTTGCGGCTAATCTCCCTGCAAGTGCCCAGTCTCACCCAGGCCGCTCTGTATGATGCTGCCGAAGTGTCTTCACCGGATGGCCCCGGTCTTAAATAGTCGATTTCGAGTAAGAAAACAGTCACTGCGTGGCAAACAGCTGTCCATCCTCAATTTCCCTTCAAGAAAAAATATGAAGTGATTGTAGCTATATTTATACACAGCGTTCCTACTGGCTGCTGCGCCTTTCCCTGCACAAGTACCTAGCTAGATAACTAGCCAGCTAGCTGAAGGCGAGTGTGACGGACAGCTCTGCTCCGTCTCGCCGTCGCTGCTACTGCTGCTGCATCACCTCGCCAGTGTTTCCAAGATACGTCTACAACTCCACATAGTAATCCATGTTCACCCTTCTCAGGCGGCGCTTTAAAAAAATCTCCCAGTGCATTGCGCGTTATGTACTGACCATTTCTTTTTCTATTTCGATAAAAGGGTGTCTCACCCTCTCCGAAGATGTTGATACTGCAGCCTCTGCTCCTCCTCTCGGTCCTCCAACATCCCATGAACTACCGGGTGTGGAGTGCTAAGGGAGCGTCTCTCAGTTCACAACACCAATGTACAGCGTGTAAATTTATTTAATTTAGGGACGCTCCTGAAATGCTGTACTCAGAAATATCAGAGCAATGCATTTTCTTAAATAGGGGACATATGATTCACCCGCCGTGTAGAAGTATATTTTGGCCTTTTTTCAATGGCAAATTTGTAAATTAAACTTCTCTTAACCTCTGCATTTTTGTAAGCAAATACATAGTCTACAGTGCCTGACATAGTGTATGGAACAGTAACGTGCAACCTGACATTTAATTTTAGAAAAATACAGGAATTAGCCTGTCAAATTTCAAAAGCAAACCCTAGCTCAATGATACAATATCAATTCTTCTTTTTGCAATTCCTCAGTGGAATGCTTTTGCCCTGTATTTTTGCCTTGCAGAGACTTTGCCATTAATTATGTAACTTCATTTTCATTTTGAACGAGCACACATCGAATAAATCACTTGTGGGCGGCTGAAATCTTAGATTTTGGTTCATGTAAGCCACATGGCAAGAATGGAAAGGTTTAGTAATAAAGATTAAATCTTGGGAGACTAAACAAAAACGCATTGTCCAGCAGCTTCTCCTTATGAAGTATCTGCCTTTTCGCTGGATGAACTGTGGTGCATTTGCCCAATGTATAGAAGCCATTCTATGCCTGGAAGCCTCACATGAACATTTCAATTTACATCATGGAGACATATTTGTCAGTTTGACACGCTCTACTGACAGCAGCATGTGACCTGATGTTTGACACTCCAGTGAAAAGGCTGTTGCCGCTTTAGCATCAGGCCAACAGCTGAGTGTCTGCTGGGAAACATGACAGAACTGGCAGGAGTATAGGATATAGTAAACATGTAATAACAGTGAGAAGGTAGGCATCTGAGACCAGGAGGAAAAAGGGTGCAGATGATTCTTTTTCCTGCTACAGATCTGTGACCAGGGCAAGAAGAGAGATTATAACATCTTCACCATTCTGCCAGCTGATCTCTGACCAGGGCAAGCAGAGAGATTATAACATCTTCACCATTCTGCCAGCTGATCTCTGACCAGGCCTAGCAGAGATATTATAACATCTTCACCATTGTGCCAGCTGATCTGTGACCAGGCCTAGCAGAGATATTATAACATCTTCACCATTGTGCCAGCTGATCTCTGACCAGGCCTAGCAGTAGGGGTGCACCATCATCACCCTGACCCTTCCCCAAATCTCCAAGACAGCAACCAGCAGGTCAGCCAGCGGGTTCAGCTCAGCCAAACACCGATGATGAGTACATACTTCTTCACAGGCAGTTTTTCATCAAATCTATCTGTGTCTATGTTAATTAGCTAACTAGTTTGCTCATAATTGCTTAGTTGTTTTCTTGTGATAAAAAGAAGTAGCAAACATGCCATGTAACATTTACTTGCACACATTAACGATGAATTGGAGACCAGTACAAAGACAATTATATGAAAATTGAGTTGTACGGTTTAATACAACGCACTTGTATTATTGATTTCTGTTAATATGTCCCATGATATGTTGCGGCCTTAGATTGTCTTGCATTCTACGTTCTTCACTTTCATGCAATTGAACATTCTCTTGCCTGATCCATTTCAATTTATCAGAAAATGTTCCTGTTTCTGCTGCTTCATGTCAAGTTAAGTCTTCGACATAGACGTTTTAGTATAGCATTTATAGAAATAGGTTACTCTTGCTTATTCTGGACTGAGTAATGGAGCACTATGACAGCCTACCAAATATTGGTTAGTGAAGTACAATGCTGTCATCTAGTGTTCATACGGGGAAAATGATAGAGGTAGAGTGGCTTATTTCACTTCAAATCTATTTTAAAGGGTTTAAATTCCTGGTGTGCTTTCCCATAAACATGACCTCCTTCAATTTAGAATCCCTCTGCTTATAAATCGGGGAATGAACAACACGCTCAAATCAAAATAATTTGTTTGGTTAGTCTACCTGTTGCTTCACATGGTACAGCATTCTATTAGTTTAATACTGTCGAAGGTGTTGACATTTTTACACAGTTTAGCATGGTGTTGACGTTTACAGACAGTGACAGCATTTCTCGGACTTTTTACAATTACAATCAACGTGGCAAAAGGTAGCAGGAAGGCTTATGATGATGATGCAGTTACAGAAATAAAGTTAGGCTACAGTAGAGGTACATTTTTGTTTGTTAAGGAACAGTATATTATTGCTCTATTTAGGTACCAATGAGAGCTTTTTACAACCAAAAAGGGTACAAAGGAATTATGTATGGCTGGTAACGGTACACTGTTATGTGCCTATAAGGCACTACCCCAGACTGGGAAAACTGGGAAGACGGTGACAAGCTTTTCTACCTTTTTCCCTCAGAGTGTATGTGGGCTACATACCGTCACCTGTCTACTACTGCGGGCCTCTTCAAAGAGCTTTGCAAGTCTGGTCTGGCCCAAGGACGGGCCACATAATTCACTTCATTCGGATCTGTCATCTGGGTCATCCATGGAGCGTACATTTTTGTATGCTGGCAGAGTGAAAGTGAGTTATGTGGGCACTGGGGCATCGTGGGGCCAGACCAAACTTGTGACATGGGAATGTGAGTTGAATGTGAATCGAAAATAAATGATACTTTCTGCAACCTTGTTGCGAAGGCCAGTGGGCCAGCACGATCCTGTCCCTCGATGCGCAGATGCGATAGACGTGACATCGATCGTTTCTAATGGAAGGGTTTGCAATTAAATGAAGACGCCTGGATAGTGTTGTTTCCAGTGCAGCTGCAGTGTTTGTGGCTTTCCAGTCTGAAGCTTGCATTTTTAAATTTAATAATAAAAAAGAAAGAAAAACCTTGAGACTGTGAAGGTAGCTGTGCGGACTGGGCGTATCTCGGGAGCGGCTATCCATAAGCTGGAAACCTTTCAGGTGATCCTCTTCACATCCATCACAAAAATCCAGTTTCCAGGAATTTGGAATCAGCTATTTTGGAAATGAAGCATCAAGGTGTAAAATTCCCTTCCAAACTACTTCGTTATTTAAAAACCAATGCTCGATCTTTCAGCATCGTCATTTTCTTTTTCATTTTCTAGGACGTGTTTCAAGTTAAGTTCACCTGTCCATGTGAATCTTATGGACGAACACTATTCTGTGTTTATGTATTGTTTCCCTCCTGTGCACTTATCCTGCTATTTATAGACACTCGGTGCATGAAGACCTGTGGATGCTATAATTGCGATGGGCAATTCAGGGATTTCTATTTCTGTTTGATATGTGGACGTATTCTGAAGGCAGCGTGCGCTGGGTCAATGTGGATGATAACTGTACTGAATGATGGAGACTGGTATGTGTGCATCAGCCCCACCTATATCAATGGTACTGGTGAACACATTGCTTGTGTGGACGACATGAGTCTAACCCCTCAAGAGAACAGGACCCTACATTCTCTTGAAATTCAGTCACAGGTAAGTAAAACCATAATAAGCTGTTTAATGATGAGAATTGTACATTTAGCTTGTCAGATCTGGACATAAACTAATACATCTGCTATATAAATCTGTTATATACAAATTCTGTAATGCAGCCAAGCCTATATTACATAATGAATCCAGAATTAATCCATTCAGGGTGTGAAGAAGAACATTCTAGGATGGAAATGATGAACTTCACATTTCAAGCTGTATCTTCTGGTCTATTCGATAGAACTGAGCAATAGCATAAAGTGTTAAATATTTTGAGAAAAGTAAGGCTTTTGCAGTGGAACTTCTGGAGCATTAGTCAAACTGCTGTGCATGGCATTGATCTATCTGAGGCAAAAAGCAGCTCAATAAAGCCTTATTACAAAATCTATCTGTATATGAAATGTACCTCAAGAACCAAGAATGGCCAGACTGGTCAAAGCTGACAGGAAGGCGACAGTAACGCAAATAACCACACATTACAATAGTGGTATGCAGAAGAACACACAATGCATCATAACACTAAGTGGAGAGGCTACAGCAGTAGTCTAAAAAATATGTCTAATAATACCAAATAAAGTGCTTAGGTGAGAGTACATGGCTACGATTCTCCTTACACAGTGGTGAGAGTGAGGGAACAGAGTATGCTCCACCACTGTTATATTCTTTTAGGGAGAATTCTGCACTGCAATATTTCTTTAAGTGATCAATAATAAAAACTTTTTTTTACAGATCATTGGCTTAGGATGCATATTAGGAATCGTGCTCCTGTGGGTACTTGCATATCCTTCCGATGCAAGCCACATTATAAATCCCTGTTTGAGGAATACCTTGAAGAGGAGATGGACAAAAAGTTCAAAGAGGAGTTAAAAGAGCTGGCAAAAGACAGAGCTGAGAAAATATGCACGCCAAAGATTATTGACCTCATCAATAACACCTCATCAAATTATTTCTGGAAGGAAGTATCAAGGCCAACCTTTCACCTTGAAAATCCAGAAACGTGCACACTGATGGGACGCCTCTACAATTGAGTCCAGGAATGACAGGAACCTACTCTATATCCGGATTAAATCATTCAATCTTGTTTGGTACAGCATGATAAAACCTTAAACTATCAGCAATGGAGTGCTCATGGAGACTGCTCTCCCAAAGAATCTCTCCGCTTTATGCGCCAGGATTGTTCAACAGATTGTAATTGTACATCTTTTCTTCAATCTTAATCTAAAAGCCATGCCAATACATTTTACTTACAACTGTAAATAGACAGTTGGTGTACATATAATTCTCTGGAGTCTATACACTGTAAGTCTAACAGGGCCTCACAAAAACTTGTTTGCTGAACAATTTTTTCCAAATCTCAGGAAAAAGAGAGCGTCTTATTATTTAACCCCTTAAGTCTCTTGCATTCATTCCGTTTTAACAGTGCAAATTTACCATCACTACGGTAACAGGCTATACCGTTTGAAAGCGTGACAACTCACGGTTCTATCTGGATAAGGTTTTTTAAGATTCCATTGCTTTAATGACAACAGGTCCTTATTTTGTAACATGAGGGGGGCAAAACAAGTGTGGGAGGACCTTGACTTCTCTGCATTTTAGAAATCCATATACTACACAAAATAAGGTGATGTCAGTGTCTTTTTCACGGTAAGGGTCCAGCAAACCAAATGCATAATAATACAATTCCAAAAATTCTAAAAACTTGGAGAAACATCGATAGAATGTGCATTGTTTACTTTGAATTTATCTTGAGGAATTTGTCATTGTTGTCTGTTTCACGACATACTTCTACAAAAGTACTTGTACATATGAATACTGTTACCTATGTTTTGTATAAGCTCTCTGGAAGAAGAGTCCACGTACAACTTCTATGACCGGTATCAGTAATCCTGTTGCACAGTAAAGGCATGATCCCCATCCATAAGCAAAAAAATAGAGTGAAACTTCAGCTGAACCTAGAACCGGCTAGTGGTATGGTACTGAGAAGCATTTTAGCTAATGACACTACATTTCCAACGGTTTGTCAGGCTTTCATAGAACAACACAGCATTTTTTTTGCCTGTGTAACGAAGATGTAGCATGCTGAAACTGTGATGCTTCAGCAAAAACTGTTCTTCAGATTTTATGGCCAACAAATATGCGATGCCTACTAAATAGAGGACTTTGTTTGGTGGACTTCCAAGAAATCTTTAGTCTCTCTAGCCTTTTGAGAATTCTCGAGTGAATGTTCGAGGAAAACAGAGAAAACACCTTTGGCTCCACAATAGAGAGCATTTTTATCGATGTGACCCCATTTTATATCAGTGACATCTAAATGTACTCTCAAAATATTGTATTATTATTCAGTATGCTTATAAATAAGGAGCAAGCTTGCTTTTGAATAATAAATAGCATGTCAAATTATGGAATGTGTTTCACTAGGGGGCTGGGTATTTGAGAAAAACCTCAATGAATATATTAGCATACAAAATGTTATTATTGTGATTATTGTACTTATTTTATACAATCTTCTCGACCTGTTGCTACCTGAGAAGAGGTAGGGTGAGGGTGGCAGGTGATAATCTGTATCCACTCAAAAACAGAAAATCTTTTCAGTGAGAAAGAAATCTTCCACTTCCACTGTGTTTGAGCTTACAGTAGTGTGCAGTGATGATTATACACTTAACACAAAGATAAATCAGAAACCAAGTACTATTCAAGTATTAATTTATGTAGATAAAAATAAGTAAACAGAGAGCTCCTTCCTAGTGCCATCGTGTTTAACACTGTGACACTATGTTTGTGTTATCTTAAATACTGGAACAACTGACCATCAGAAGTAATTTTGCAGAATAATGTTGCTTCAAACAAGTTTAAACAAATTGTTTAGCATCGGCAATCATGGAATGAGCCTTCAAACATGCATTCATGCTATGCAAAAGTAAAAAAAATAAAAATTGTGACCTTTCCATTTTTCTACAAAAGAAATGTTTTCAGCGTTTCTGTTTATTAGCCATACTTTTACCCCAATGTAATCGTGGGAATGATTTTTTTTTTTGTTCTCATTGCCTACAATAGTATTGTTCAATACATTTTCACCAAAGAATTTTAAACTTACATTTTTAAAGAAGTAATAAATTCGAACCCCTTTTAGACAAACGTGGTGGTGTATAATCATCACTGCACACTACTGTATGTCACCAAACCTGAGTCCTATTCTTCTTAAACCACAGACATAAAACCACTTTAGTGAGCATGTTATTAGGTATAATAAGACTTATTCATCTTCTGCTGCTGTAGCCTATCCACTATGTGTGCTCAGAGATGTTCTTCTGCATACCACTGTTGTAATGTGTGGTTATTTGCATTACTGTCACCTTTCTGTTAGCTTTGATCAGTTTGGCCCTTCTCCTCTGACCCCTCTCATTAACAACACTTTTTTTTGCAGAACAGCTGCTCACTGGATGTTTTTTGTTTCTCGCACAATTCTCTGGCACCAACAATCATTCCATGGTCAAAGTCACTTAGATCACACTGCTGCTCACTGGATGTTTTTTGTTTCTCGCACAATTCTCTGGCACCAACAACCATTCCATGGTCAAAGTCACTTAGATCACATTTCTACCCGGTTGATGATATTTGGTCCAAACAACAGTTGAACCTCTTGACCACATCTGCATGCTTTTATACATTTATCTGCTGCCACATGATTGGCTGATTTAATAATTCTATTAACAAGCTGGTGTACAGGTCTACGCAATAAATTGCTCACAGTGTACAAATACTGTATATATAATAGTACTGCATTTATATAGAGTTTTTATCCAAAGCCTTTCATTAACCCATTCACACACACACACACACACACACATACACACACACACACCAATGGCGATGGGCTGCCATGCAAGGCACTGATCAGCTCATCGGGGAGAAGTTGGCGGTGGGGTGTCTTCCGAAGGGACACTAGTCATAAAGTAGTGTTTCCAGAAAAAGCACACAACAGTGTACAAACAGTATGTGACCAACACATACTGTATGTACAGTAAGAGTAAACATACTGTAGGTAGGAGCCTGCATATTATTAGTAGATGCATATTATTCAGTTGCATAATTGTGTTAGTGAAAGAGTCACATTGTTCATTTCCCTTTTCTTTCATTGTGTGATGTTTTACAAACAAATTAATTAAATGGTGTGGCTGATGGTCTCTGACTAAAAAGAAAGAAATCACATGAAGATTTGTTTTGCTTCCAGTGGGGAAAGGTTACACACACCAGCAGAAACTAAATGAACAAGAATATAATTTTATATGAAGTTTCAAATTTATCACAGTAACTTGAATGTTGAGTAAAAGATAAATAAAGATGCTGCCGTCAGTAGTTTCTCAAAGCCTCAGTGAATATGCTGGTATTCAGTGGCAGCTATCAAATAATGTAATGAAACTGTGGCCTCATTACATCTCTTGTGGTCATCCAGATACCTTGGTTGGATACCTTGCACACAACAGTGGTGCTCTTATTTCACTAATGCAGTATGCTTGCGTTGACAAACAAAATGGCAGTCAGTACTGTTTGCTTCTGCCACAGATTCATCAACGTCGTGCCAGAGGATGTCCTCGTTTAATTTCTCTCCCAGTCTCTTGTTTTTCTGCTTTTGCCCGTCTATTGTTACGGAATTTAAATGTTGACGTCTTCACTTCTCATATCATCTTGTGTTTTCACCTGCTTGTCTGAGTATGAAAGTTCTCAGTCTGTGTGTTCGGTGTGTTCTTGTTCTCCAGTGCCTTTTCCAGAGTTGTACTCTTATGTGTGTTCCTCTCCTATTGTAAAGTATTTTGGGATTTTAACCAACTGGGTGTCTTGAGTCAGCTGTGTACTTACTCTGAAATTTTCTGCAAAAAGTGCAAAACAAATAAAATCGGGTTGACTTGATTTGTGGCTATTAATGTGTAGCCTATTTATTGAACCAAATGGGATGTGTGGATAAAGCATATTTTGTTCACTCATGGAAATATGTTTGCTATATTTACATTGAGAAGGAAGATATAAGTGAATTTACTTTTACTTTCATTTTCATTCTGTTTGTCATGTTTCATGTTTCATTACTGTAGGTGGCAGAAAGGTGTGCTTGGTGCAAATCATTTTGGTCTCAGACTGAAAGTAAAAGTATTTCATGTCATCATGTGAAGGTAAATAGGTGCTAAAATGAATCAATGTATTTTATTAATTTCTTCTTTTTTGCATAATTGTTGGTATGACTGTTTTCCTTTAAGATCAGAAAAGTTAAGTCTGCATATTTTCAGGAAATCACAAGTGTTCAAAGTTCATTATGAGTTTCTCTAATGGTCTATCATTACAGACCCATTATAAATTGGCCTAACCTTAATTGTGTTTTGTTTGCCTGACACATTGTTGTGTTCCTGCATTAAATTAGTTTGCAAAAGTTTGCAAAAATAGTTAGCAAAAATATTCTGGCACTGGATCTGAATCTGATATGTATAAAATGTTAGGTACCTCTCCACAGGGACAAATGCATCATTTTGTGATGGTAACCTTTGTTTCTAGAGCTGCAAGGATAATTTTGAGGGTAAAAGTGGCAAGAGACAGGCAGACAATCAGAAAGCTCTTGTCGCTGTGTAGACAAGAAATTTGTAAGTATCTATCCTTAATTTTTCAGTTTTGGAAGATGTGGCAACATGTGTGGTGACTGGTGGTCAAAAAAGTTTGTTTCCAAATGCTAGAGTTCCAGTCAAAACTATGAGCACATCAAGTGCTAATTTTCCTTAGAGGAGAATCCAGGGGTAGCCTATTCTGGAGAAAAAAGGCTGCCTAGAGACAACCAGAAATGTTCTCTGATACAGTAATATCGAGCAAGACATAAAATTTTGTTTTAAAGAAGCCTTTTGGACTTGGCATGCAACATGCAATAACATGTGAATATGTGGCAGGAAGGTCACACTGACCCAACACCTGTCACGGCAGGGAGGACAGAGGAACCAGAAGCAGACACAGGGGTGTGGAAAATGACAAGTTTACTAGCAGGTGAAGGGGCAGACAGAGCGTAGTCACAAACAGGCGAAAAATAAAAAAAAACAGGGGGTCAGTCCACAGGCAAAAGTACAGCGGTAGAGCCAACAGAAGAGTCCAAAAAGCAGGCAGGGGTCAAACACGCGGATTGGATTGACAAAGACACACATGTAATACAAATGGCTCTGGACTAGGGAGTAGACAATTGCAGAGAATCAGGATATGCAGAGATACGGAGAGACAGGTGTGAATACTTCGCTGAAACTAAGCAAGTAGTGGAGTTACAGGACAGAATTGAAACTGGATATGCGTTAGTAAGTTAGTTAAGTGATTTAAATGACAAACACCCAAAACTAGTGAATGTTAGTTTGTTAGTTTGACAAACCTATTAGTGTGTTAGTATAATTAGTGTAGGGGAAAATTCACAGAACGAAAGATCTCCCTCCTTAAAAGCATGATAACCAATCACAAGTCAAAATCAGACTCCACCTTAGTGAGCAGGCTGGTTCCTCCAAAACTCTCGACGATGTGTGCTAAAAGTTTATCAATATATCTGTATTAAAGTATGATATGTACCCTGTATAGTTCCAAACTGATTAACTGCTAAATTGTGCTAGGATTACACAGTGAGCCCAGCCAGCTGGCAGGGGGGGGGGGGGCCGTCTTGAACTGTGTAGACCAAACTGTCAAGGACACGGGCAGAGCAAGATATGACTGTACAGCTGATTTCTCCGGGACTCTCAATGTTTCATGCCAGGAGTGTATCTATTTGACCTAGAACATTAATTATAGCTGAGCTTATGAAAACGCAAGAAACCACAGTGAAAACTGTTGAAATGAGAGCAAAGAATAATTAATCAAATGTTTAGTATGTCTGTATATTAGAAAAGTATATTAGAAGTGAATATTAATGAAATGTTTAGTTTGTCTGTATATTTTCAATGATTTCTGCTGCTTAGTTCGTCTTATAAAAAGCGAAAGATACAGAGTGACGTGTATGGATGACGTGTTAGAGGGAGGGCATCCAGAACTTTATGAGGTCTGGTAGTTTGCCAAGAGCAGGTGCGGGGTGAAGTGAGGACACGTAGTTGGCAGAATGCCCTGAACTTTGTACAGAGTTGGCAGAGCATAAGGACCGTTGGCAATTTGCCACAATGACGTTGTGGGAGGAGCGTTGGGAGGAGTTACAATAAGAAAAGTGTGGGTGATTTGCCAGAATGAGGTTTGAGGAGGAGTTGTAGGTGGAGTAACTGTGTATAAAATGGGTGTACAAATGCCAGTCGGGGTTCAGTTCTGGAGAGCTGATCCGGCTTTATGCACGTGTGCTAATAAAGTCTGATTTTCCTGAAGATCTTGCTGCCTGGTGTCGTCTTTTCCCTCGCGAAGATGTTTATCGACAAATTGAAGATTTGGACTCTGTCGTTTCCTAGACACGACATTAGTACTGTACAAATTCTACGTTAGTTGGGATTGGTATATTAGTGCTATGTACAAACATGAAATGGAGAGAAAGCAGGAAGTAAGGAAAGCAAGATTGGAAGGAAGGTTGAACCCCGGAACTACCGTAAACACCCAAATAGTAGGGCACGCAGACAGGGGAGTGACTGGGCTCGTAAACATTCAGACTCAGACATCACAGGGGAAGACGAGTGCAAAGACTAATGAATATAAACAGAATACCAGACAAGATAAATGACAAGAATAACGATAATAAAGAATGATAAACAAACAGACAGAACACAGGAACATAACAACACCACCAGTGGAAAAGAGATGAGCAATTAAGGAATCAAACGATTTGATTCAACATTGGCACAAAAAGAAGGTTAGAAGGTATCAAATATATTATACTTTTGAATATGAAAAAAGTTTAAATGGTTAAACGAAGACAGAAATCAGGATTTTACACAAATTGGCCTGCTAAGATATACAGTAGCCACTTAGGGGTAGTCAGGACCTTGGGTAATCCCCTTGAGAAATTTTGCTTTTCAGGTGATTGTATTGTGAAATATCTGTTGACTCATTTAAATACTGCATTGTTTTCGGTAGGACAAACCAAACAAGAAATTCTGAATTACTTGCCATTGAACAACTGCCAGGGAGTTCCCTTTAGAGACAACAGAATACTACTCTGCAATATCATAAAAGCTCTCATTTCATAGCAATACAATTGTTATATTAGAATCCTGGTGGAAAACCAACACATTATTCATTCCTTACTAACCAATGGTGTAGGAGCATTTGCGGTTCTTGTTTTGACTGACAGGTGGCCTACCCAATTTGGAAAAAATGAGCCCTCTAGATTTTATTCTCCACAAAGGGGAGCCAGAGCCTAAGTTAATAGTATGCAGTATGCTCTGTGCCTGAGCAAGGACCCTACAGCAGGGTGCAGTGTTTACCTCACTTTCTATCTCTACGACAATCTGTGCAAGCATCAAACTGGGGTTATAGCACTTTAAATAGTCTTTAGGGATCAGTCTCCCAAGATAATTTCATATACGCAGAGAGATTCTCTGCACAAAATGACAGGACTTGTGGCTGTGAAACCAGTCCATTATATAGACTCATTGAGCACTTTATTAGGTATTTATTAGACTTATTTGTTAGACATATTGGTCTTCTGCTGCTGTAGCCTATCCGCTAAAGAGGCTTGACGTGTTATGTGTTCAGAGATGCTCTTCTGCATACCACTGTTGTAATGTTGTATGTGCAAATCACAGGATATCAGCAGTTTCTGCTGTTGGTGCTGCCTGGCAACAACAATTATTCCACGGTCAAAGTCACTTAGATCTTCCCCATTCTGAAATTTGGTCTGACCTACAGCTGAACCTGCATACGTATGCATTTAGTGATTGGCTGATTAAATATTTGTATTAACAAGCTGGTGTACAGGTCTACCTAATAAACTGCTCACTGAGAGTTTTCATACAAATGACCCCTTAGCCAACCAGTATCATTACCTGGTGTCCATTGATGGTGTCACTACATAAGCAGGGGAGTCAATACAGTGTTTTAGACTTTCATGCTGTTACCCATGGTTACAATGTCCTGATCAGCGTACATGTCAACCCTGTCAATTCTGTGCATTAAAACCTCTTTCCAGCACCCTTTGTTATACACCCCTAATACATTCACACACACACACACACACACACACACACACACACACACACACACACACACACACACACACACACACACCTGCGCACACACAGGGAATATGCTGATTGCGACAATATTGCTCTTGTCAATGGGAATTAAACACTGCATGGTTTTTACCCTAAGGATGTTGTGTTTAATAATGCAACCCCCAATCGGGAAGGAATTTTCTACACTGTTGAAATATTGATGTGAGGATTTGTATTTCCATTTCCAAGAAAGAAAGAAAGAAAGAAAGAAAGAGTTTTATGCTTCCTTTCATAATGCAATTCATTGTGAACATACATCTTTATTTAAAAAAATGAAATGGCCTACATTTAAAATGGGGTTTTTAAACGATGTAGCCTTTTCACAGAAATACTTCCCATTGGCTAGCACTATTTACAACTCAAAGGGAAGGGAGTGCCTGACAGGCAGTAGTGTAAGCATATTACTTTTGGAACTTTAGTGTAAGGAAAGTGATCCTCACCATAAATCCTGCTTTGTAGTAATAATCTAGTTTCAAATTTTGCTCCCAGTCTCTGTTTGTGTGCAAGTAAAACACAGCAAAAATATCAAGCATGATCAAATCACTTCTTGTTCTAAAATAATTCCTCAAGGAGAACAATCATCCTCTGTGGTAAATTTGGTTTGAAAACATG
Organism: Conger conger; assembly: GCF_963514075.1. NCBI lineage: Eukaryota > Metazoa > Chordata > Actinopteri > Anguilliformes > Congridae > Conger > Conger conger. The sequence continues at coordinate 19,530,294 of NC_083776.1, forward strand.
AGTACTGCCATTGTTTGGGGCCTTAGCTGAAAGAAATTAAGTACAATTCACAAATGAGTACACATTCTTTCAAAATGAGTACAATTCACAAAGAGGCATTTTTCACAAACCACTTTGTCTGTCATACTTGTCTTGTGAACCTGAGTATGGCAGCTCTTTGAGTGAGGAAAGAGACAATAACAAGCTGCACAGCTGCAGTCAGTCAGCAGAGAGGACTGTGGGTCAGTTAGCAGAGAGGACTGTGGGTCAATTAGCAGAGAGGACTGTGGGTCAGTTAGCAGAGAGGACTGTGGGTCAGTTAGCAGAGAGGACTGTGGGTCAGTAAGCAGAGAGGACTATGGGTCAGTCAGCAGAGAGGACTATGGGTCAGTTAGCAGAGAGGACTGTGGGTCAGTTAGCAGTGAGGACTATGGGTCAGTCAGCAGAGAGGACTATGGGTCAGTCAGCAGAGAGGACTATGGGTCAGTTAGCAGAGAGGACTGTGCGTCAGTTAGCAGAGAGGACTATGGGTCAGTCAGCAGAGAGGACTATGGGTCAGTCAGCAGAGAGGACTGTGGGTCAGTCAGCAGGGAGGACCGTGGTCTTGTGGTCTCTTGGGTCTGACATGTAGACATCAACAGAGAGAGCGTGGATACACAAATGACATTCCCAGTACAGTTTATACAACATCAAAGCAATAGTTACAAGTTTACTATGCTTACTATACCAACATGCAGTTTGAATAGGTAGGTCTTAAGCCTGCTTCTACACTTTTATAACTAGTAAAATGCACATAAGTCTATGAGATGGACCATAAGAATTAACTGGATGTAGCAACTCTACATGTGATACAGTGTTCTTTGTCTCTAAGAATAACTTTCAGCTCAGCTCATATAATCCCCCTGGAGCAATGTGGGGTTAAGGGCCTTGCTCAGGGGCCCAACAGCTGCACTGATCTTATCATGGCTATGTCAGGGCTTGAACCACCAATCTTTCTGGTCCCAGTCATGTACCTAAGCCACGAGGCTACAAGTTACCCCAAGGCTAGGCTACAGGCTTTTCCCTTGTATCTTTGTTTTTAGCTGAATTTCTCATCCACTCTTCCATGCTAATTTAATTGTTTATGATCTTTGTGTTGGTGGACATTTACTGAATTTCCATTTTACCGCCTCACATCAAACATGTCAATATTTTTCTCCTTGAAATTACTGAGAAGAATCTGATTACAATTTGATTACAATTACTCAAATATGAGAGGAATCTGATTATAATCTGATTACAATTACTCAAATGTGAAAGGAATCAGATTCGAAACAAACTTGAAATGAGGTCATAAAGGCATTGATGATTCTACAGAAGAAGAAATATTAACATGAACATTCATTGCATGTTACTTTGTTGGCGGCACAGATGGTGCAGTGGGTAGCACTGCTGCCTCACAGCAAGGAGGTCCTGGGTTCGAATCCCTGTCGGCCAGGGCCTCTCTGTTTGGAGTTTGCATGTTCTCCCCGTGTCTGCGTGGGTTTCCTCCAGGTTCTCCGGTTTCCTCCCACAGTCCAAAGACATGCAGGTTAGGCTGATTGGAGAGTCTAAATTGCCAGTGGGTATGAGTGTGTGAGTGAATGGTGTGTGTGCCCTGTGATGGGACTGGCGACCTGTCCAGGGTGTATTCCTGCCTTTCGCCCAATGGGCTCCAGCCCCCCTGTGACCCTGTTCAGGATAAGCGGGTTAGGATAATGAATGACTGGATGAATGTTACTTTGTTTCTATATAGGAATTATTAAAAAATGAAAAATCTGATTCCTAAAACTACCTCCCACCATGTTCCTGATGATGTGTGTGTCCCCGCTGTTTAGAATAGCAGGATGAACGCATTGGAGCCATTGTTGATAAATTTGTTTGTTGATGATTGTCTGAAACACCATCTTTGTCTCCTCTGTTACTCCCAAGAGCTGATTTAATCTGCCATTTTCCTACACACTTTAGTTTTGAAATGACAACCATACTGGAGCCCAAAAGTGTAAAACTCCAGCCCTAGGGCCACAGTATCTGCAATGCATGTCTTTTTGGTTTGAGCATTGAGAACAAGGTGTGCGGGCTCTTTAGCCAATCAATGGCTACTTAATCACAAGTAGCAAAACACATTGAAAACCAGGAGACACTGCGGCTATCCAGGACTGGAGTTTGACATCCCTGCTGCAACCACTCATCTCCATTCAGCTAGAGACTCACCAGGGGCTCATCCCAATCGCTTCTTTTCTTTTTTTATTTCTTCCTCTTTTATCTACTTCGAGCTCCACCCATCAGGAGAGGCTAGGGAAAGTGGAAAGAAAAAGGAATTAAGACAGGGAAATGGAGAAGACGTGAATTATCAGTTGCAAACGAAGCAGATGGGAAGAGGTGGAGCCACACGTCAATCATTTATACATCAGGCTTTCCGGAAAAATACTTCCGTAAGGATGCGCTGAGGTTTTCTTGCTCAAAGGAAAGATTGGGAGTTCATAACTTCTACTGCAAGCCCCTAGAATCAACATTTAAGGGGTTGGAACGTCATCAATGATGGCGGACCTCAATCGTTTCTGAGTCAGGAGCAAGGAAAGGAAAAAAAGAAGAGAAAAATAAGCGAATGAGCCCACCCAAAACCAGTAGACACGGCGGACCTCCAGGAGTGGAGTTCCACACCCCTGCTGCAACCACTCATTGCCATTCTCGGAAATTATCCACTGGGAGGAACGTGAGAGAAACAAGAACGCTGAGAAGCAGGACCGCCTGAGGCCAATCCAGCCAGGAAGGAGAGAAGAGAAGAGAGAGAGCTTTGCCTAACATCAAAGCCCATTACTGAGCGTTTCATTACTACAAAACGATTATCAGCACAAAGCTCAGGAACGTCTTCAAAGCATTTCAACTTTTGTGTGACAGATATGCCATCCAGGATCGTCATGGGAACGTATTTTATTGGGCCGATCTTATTCACCCATAATGCCTGTTGTCCCAAAGCAAAGGCGAATGGATCTTCTCCATCATTAGCTATTGTCCTGTTCCAGCTGTTCCACCTCAGCATTGTCCTGTGTATTAATCCTAAGGTTAACCCTTTAAGGTGTGAGGTCACAAATGTGAAATCAACTGAACATTGTTAATGCTAAAGCACTATGTGTAAGCAATTGAGTTCGAGAACACCGATTTGGAACTTAGAAAAAAGGGCTCCACAAAACCTCCACAAAAGGTTCAATAGTTATAAATAGTTGAGTGTCTCACAAGGGGTTAGTGATTCCAAACAGAAGATTCAATTGGGAATCTTTGTTTTGTTCGATCAATCTAAAAAGCACACAAGTTTTTTTTTCAACAAACTTTTAAGAAGAAACCCAAGTTAGAGTACTGCAACCGGGGAGTTTTAGCTTTGAGTTTCAGTGAACTTGCAGGCTCCCTCCAAAGTGGATTTTGCAATGTTGATTGGCCCATTAAAGATACGCGAACATCAGAAGTGTCATTGAGAAGGACGTGTGCCGTAGCACATTTGCGTCAAGATCATGAATCGCAAGAGGCCTTTATGAATGTTTTAAAGTAAATTTATATCACTCTCATTGTGCATGAGAGAGATAAAAGGAATGTGGGGGAGTCTTGCACTTTAATTGCACTCTGCATGCCCTTTCTTGTTGTGCTGCATGTACCATATATTCTCTGTGAAGTTTTATTTAGTGCACTTGGAGCAGTCCACACAAATTCTGAAATGTATTTGAATTACGCAGTTAATTCGTAGCCTTGTAAATGTACAGTATGTGGTTACGTTTCAAGTTCCATGCTACTATCTTTATTTAACCTTGTAAAGTACACTACACTAGTCATGTTGGATTGTATGAACACAGTATGATGGTGGTCACAGACTGCGTGGATTTTCTTTCCTTGATTTTTTTTTTATTTTTTATTTTCTTCAAATTAGCGGTTCTATTCCCTTGGAACAGAGATGGCTTCAAAGCCCCCCCCCCCCCCCCAGATAAAAAAAAAATGGTAAAATAATAAATAAATTAAGAAACATTAGTATATAATAAAATGCTCCCATCTCTGAATGGGAAATTCAGTGGCTGCTCACGGATAGAGCACACATATGCAGCACCGTTCCCGACACATTTCACCAGTGTGTGCTCCATGTCCCTGGTATATAAATTATGACTTTTCTGCAGCTCCATGAACACAGAAAATGACTGTTCAGTGGACTGTTTTAGAGCATATGGGCTAGCGGCACGAATCAAGGCTGGAGTGATTCATGTGTTAACTGTACACAGGGTCCACAGCTGCTTCCACTGCAGTCTGAGAGGGGAAGGGGCTCATCCTCTAGGGCAGTGTGCTTACTGCGACCAGCATAAACCCACCCATTTAAACCAGGGGGAAAAACGCACTTCAGCTGAACACACCACATACAATAGATCTTACAGAGAATACTTCATCACATGGCCATCAAGTCTAGAGTACACGGCCCCAACCAGTATACCTCAATCTTACCGAGAAAGGGCTGGTGTGGGTGCAGACTTTTGTTCCAACCAAGCACGCACACGCCTGACTCCCAGGTAAACAGCTGAACCTCCTGACCACCTCGGTATGCATTTAGTAGCTGCCACGCTGATTAGATATTTGCATTAACAAGCTGGTGTACAGGTCTACCTAATAAAGTGCTCAGTGGGTGTATGGTTTGCACTCCTGCTGTAGAAAACATACATAAAGAAGCCTTAAAGACCCAAATAGAGTGGTGATTTAGAGTGGGCAATTTGCATTGCACACAGCACACACTGCTTCCCAAGACATTAAGTAACATTTGCTTGAAATTGCTTTTGTTTTGCTTAAATTGCTTGTTTTTTCTTTTCTTGAAAGATGCTACATTTTCCACAAGAAACTTTCCCCCGGTGGTTGTGTCTTATGTGCAATACCAGGCTGTAAAGAAAACTGGAAAAAGTGAATTGTAATATCTAAATAAGACATGCCTGATTTCTCAACATTGCTGAAAGAGTTTGTTGATATGTTGCCTATTAAAGTGCCATTTTCGTTTGTGACTTGTACAAGATGGAATAAAAATAATGCAAGTGCAAAAAGTCATTTCATTTCTGAGAAAGTTGATGCTATAAGAATAGTTATAACACATTTTGCCCTCCTTGTCAACAAGATCTAGAGCATTGGCCAGAATCTCATTATAACAGTGAATTTCGTTGGAAGGTGGACAGTATATACATCCCACTAGCATATATTTCCTCCTCTATATGCACATACAGGGTGCTCGGTAAAAAGAGGCTCAATATTAGACAATGTATTTCTAAGTCTATACTCCATAAACTCATAGCAGTTCTGCAAATAAATACACACTGTCCCCATTACTTCCTAAACATTGATGAATGGAAGTACATGCACACTATAACCAGGGATTTCATATTACCAGTAATCTTCTGAAGTAGTCCATGCTTCAAACAGTGCCATGATAGAAAAAGATTTATAGTTAAAATTAAGAAAACATTAAGATGAAAAGTAGGCCAAATATTCGTTTCTGTACACACAGTAGACAGTATGTCTAGGCCCAAAAATATTATCCTGACATGAGGCATCATGTAGATCTTTGGAATTAACAAAATAATTGGATGGATTGGAAAAAGCAGTCATAGTCCTTATGTCTATTATCTGAGAAAAAACTCATTTAAATTGCCTGTGGACAAAATTATCCATCCAGTATCTAACCATCTATTATCCTGGTCAGGGTCATGGGGGGGGGGGGAGTCTATCCCAGGCAAGAGGCAGGAAAACACCCTGGACAGGCCGCCAATCCATCACAGGGCACACACACCATTCACTCAGACACTCAGTTTAGACTCTCCAATTAGCCCAACCTGCATGTCTCTGCAGCACTGTGGGAAACAGGAGTACCCAGAGAAAGCCCACGTGGACACGGGGAGGACATACAAACTTTACACAGAATGGCCCTCGGTTGGGAGCCTGAAGGGGGAAAAAATGGAGAAAAGCTTAAAGGAAACATAGATTAAATAAACAACATTGCGTCAGGGGTGATGGTGGAGGAGGGGGGACAATGAGCTGATCATATCTGAGATAAGCAACATTTCCTGGGCTGCCTGCTGCTAATCTATGGAAGCAGCCTTACTTTCTCAGAAAACTTCTTTCATTATTAAGGTTTGTGTTCCTTTGCCTGAATTTACCCTTGTTAGCATTTCCCCTTGGTCTTTTAAACAAATATGTTTCTCTGAAAATTGACCTTGGCTGGCCAATGCCTTTGAATTCTGCAAGTTCTCTCTGCCTCAATTTTCCTGAGATCCAATGGCAATTTATCTACCAATATTTGTTTGGATTTACCCTCAGTATCACACAATGATTATCTTTTATTCAGGGATACCATCAGTCAGGATATTGTTTCTGCTCATCTGATTCTCCAGGCATTCTGACTTAACAGAATTTGTCTAGTATTGATTGAGATGTTGAGACCTCAGAGAATATAGGAGTTAATATAACTGCATTGCTATTGAGCTTATGACTGAAATACTCCAAATCACACTGGGAAAATTGCAGGCTTTTTAAAATCCAGCACATCTTTTATAATGGAATCGATTCTGCCATTTTTAGCATCCATGGCCATTTGCAACAAAGATTTCCGTTTTATTTATTGCTACATTAAATCTTAAATTAGGAAATAAAAATGATATAAGAAATATAAAAGCATAGTTCTTACCTGCTGCCGAGTGGTATTAAAACAATTCAGGACCCATGAGTAAATGGAAGCACAAAACAATCCAGTTCAACAGTTCAACAGCTTCAGTTACAAACGTATCTGTTTAGAAATTAAAACATCCACTAAGAGCTTGAGGCCTTCAGGGCGAAAGGCTTGTTGTATCAAATCATGGAAAAAAAAAAAGATAAAGAGAAAATATTAGTCAACAAATTCCTTGGTCAGCTCTCCTCCTCACCAAATTTAGAAAAGAAATTTGAGGGTTTCAATGCAGATTGGGATTCTGTCGAACACTGCTCCCTCACAAAACCAACGGCAGCCATCTTGCCAACATGAATGTAATGTTAGAATGTCCAGAACATGGATCTCAAACTACACTCCTTGAAGGCCTCGGTCTCCGCTGGTTTTTTGCGATTTCCTCAGCAATTTAGCCCTCAGAAACAAATGCAGACTCTTTAGCCAGACAGTGAAATTAAATTAAGGACACATGAAACACCGGCAAAGGCTGCGGCACTCCAGGATTTTAATTCGCGCTCCCTGGACCAGAGAGCTAATGAGGTCAAAGGATCTGTACTTTTTTAGATTCAGTGTAAAATCACCTATTTTCAAGGATGGTGAGTAAGACCACATCTAATGACTGTTACACTGAACATCTATTACTTTAGTCATATATTTATTAATTTTTTCATAGACTTGCAGTTGCTGTAGGGCTGGAGTGCTGTTAAATAGCTCATTATTGTGACAAAGTTTTGCAGAGTAATTTCACATTAAAAAATAATTACACTATTAATTGCTTAAGATAACATTGCAGCACACCCTTGGGAAGATGGATGAGGGGTCACAGGAAGTATAAAATCTACCAGGAAAGAAAATTAAATTGAAAATGACTGTTTTCACATCAGGAGTGCATTGGAGTTGATGTTTAAATGCATCCTAACCTTTTTCTTTTCTTGGGTTGGCTGTGGCAGCCCTGCTCCTCCCTGGTCCAGCCCATGCCTCACCATATCCTGGAGCTACAAATTCATCCCCCTACCCTCAGAACTCCAGACTCTACATCCCTCTATATGGACTTCAGTTCCTTACATGAAACCTATAGGCCAGCGAAGGATGGGCATGCCCCTAAAGCCAGGTTCCTCCAACATTTCTTCCCATCTGAGAGTTTTTTTCTTGCCAGGTTTTTGTTTACCTCGTATGCTATTGGGGGCTTAGGGCTGATATGTTTAATTCACTCTGTAAAGTGTCTTTGTGACAGTCTTCAGTGAAAAGCGCTATACAAAATAAATTTAATTGAATTGAAAAATTGTGAATGTTGGAGCACTAGAAGCCACACTACTGGGTTTGTGAGATGTACTGTCTATCTGTGTACACACTGTACACACCCATGACCAGACCTGGTGATGATGGAGGGAATGCATGCTGTTTCTCGGGTGTGTGTGTGTGTGTGTGTGTGTGTGTGCGTGTGTGTATGCATGTACAAAACCTGCATAATATCCTGGTGACTATAGGGGTTTTCACGCCATAGAAATTAAGTTACCAGAGTGGGTCAACTCAAGAGAAAAAGGGAAGTTCAAATAATGGTTGCCATTTTGCATGGGACAGAACTACATGTTTTGTTCAAATCGATATGAGATTTTTTTTCCACCATGTGTGCAATCTCTGGATGCATGTGACTCTGAACAGAAGTAACAGCAGTAAAAGGATATTTCATAAAGCCTTTCAAATCTGGAACATATCTGGACTGAAGTAAAAAGAGCTCTGGGTTTCACTCGGCACAGTTATCCAGGTAACTCAGTAATCCTGCTTTGGGAAAGGTACTTTATAGTTTACAGTGGGGATACTCAAATCTGGCCATCGAATCCAAATCCGGCCCTGGTATTCTTTCCTCCCAGGCAAATTAATAGAACAATTAGTGCTGCTGATCTGTCTTCAAACCTGACTCCCAGAAAAGGGAGGACGGAAAACCAGCAGTGTTTACATGATAATTTGTGAAGCACATTTTTACCAATCCAATCTGCATGTGGACAATCTGTGGATGTGCATGCTTCTCAACAGAAGTACTGGAAGCAGAGTGTCTCCTGTGATGTTCTGCTGGAAGCCTTCTCCTGTTCTGGTTCTGGTGGGTGGATTCCCATCCCTCTGTGAAAGTGGATTTCTCCATGAGAGGGGTGCCAGATTGGGCAATGGATACTTAGTCAGACGGCTTGTGACTAATGTTTATGTAAGTGCACGTGGCTGGTTCAGCAGATACGCTTCTGTTAAAGAGCAGTGTTCAGCTGTACTGAACCACTGGCACCTCTTCATTAAACCCTGGTGTGAAATAACAGATACTATGTGATTAGAATGTTCCTAACGAAGTACCCTAATGCTGCTGTAAGAATCACATCTGCTGACTGAAAGCAAAGGAGTTCTAAAACAGCGTTTTCCAACATTTTTCCTTTCATGGCACAATGTGGCAAGGGCGCGGCCCGCGCGTAATCCCAGGGCCACGCCTACTGGTATCCGAGGAAAAACCTGGACTACATGGTGAATCAGGCCAGGGTTTTTAAACTGCATCCTTCTTTCCACAGTAGGTGGCTGAGATCAGGGACCCTGTAAGGAGAGAGGGGCGAGCCACTAGCGAGCCGAAAAGCTATGCGAGTTTGGTTATTTCATTTGTTATTTTAGTTTATTATATTTATTCCGCATCCCGTGAGGGTGAATGCTGAAGACCTTTTTTCCGCTTCGGTGTGGGCGCTCCCTCCCTCCAACTTCGGCTAATAGAAAATAAAGTCTAATCCGAACTTTCCATATCACCCTGTTTCCAGCTCTTCTGTCCTCCCAGGGGTGTGTCATGCCATGTGACAAATTTACGGCATCTCACAGCGCACCACTCTCAAAAGCGAGCAACGTACAGACGTTGAACTTGACCTGGCCTGGCGGCACACCACAGCGAACATTCACATGAACTATGTTTGCAGCAAAGAGTTACTTTTGAATGATTTTAAATTTAGTATGCCACTAAAGCCTTTTTAATGCAAATTGGATGCGATTTAGGTCTAACAATGCCAGCAAGCAGATTCGTTGCTTACCTATGATTTATTTTTTAAAGTAAAAACAAATATTACAATGCTTGAAGTGTATTATAACAGCCAAATAATTCATTAGTCAAGTCTTTTCTCTCTGCGTTTTTCCCCATCAGCAGTTATTTTCTGTTCACGCACGTACAACCTTTTCAAACTGTTAGTTCACGTTCGTGGCGAATAGTTTGAATATATTAGTGCTGTGGCACACCAGTTGGGAAATTCCATAAACAAAGACTTAGATTTGAGCAAAAACACTCCAAAAAACCTACTCTGGTGTTCAAGCACAAACAACACACGCTGGAATCACACAGGTACTCTCCAGGGTGTTCACATTGCTTCTCTGTGCCTGATCCTCTAGAGTAAATGCACTCCATGTACTGACAAATAGTTAAAATGCTGTAGCCAGAATGCCAAATAGATCCATACAGAACTCTTCACATAAGGTATGTGAAGGTCTTGTGCCCATGAATTCTCCATTCATGTCCAGTGAGACTGAGGACATTTTTGGTCAACTGCTGTTTCCCTTTTTTATGAAGTCTGACATGTTTCTCAAGTCACGATCCTTGAGGCATGACAACCGCTGGTTTTCCCCACTCTCCCTTTACCTGGGAGTCAGGTGTAAAGCCCGTCTGCCTCTAATAATTCAGTTAATTACCTGGGAGAAAAGAAAACTGGATTTGGATTTGAGGGCCAGATTTGAGGATCTCTGGTCTAGACCCTAATCTCACTGTTTCACATGTAAAAAGCATAATCTATGACAAAAACAAGCACACACAGTGAGGAAAAATATTTCTGCAAAAAGAGCCATCGTGATTAGCCGGTTGGTGATCACAAGATGTGTTTAATTGGCTTTCCGTTTCAGCAAAAATGAACTTTACACGTCTCATTTGCAACTGAAAACTTGACCAAAGAGGGCGGCAGTTATTTTGCTTCGCGATCACAACTCGATGATTTAAAATGTTTTCCAGCGACTGGACCGTGGAGACGAAGCATACCGCGTTTCACCAGAAACAGGAATCTGAGAGAAGAACAGGTGGCGTTTTATTTCCGACGCCCTGCCTGCATTGCACCTCTGCCCCTCTGCTTCCCAGCCTGCAGTTACCGGGGTAATTACAGCCTGAGGACTGTTGTTTTCTCACACCAAAGGGAATATCGGAGAGGTGCTGCTTGGTCGTTGGCTCGTCTGACAGCAGTGGTCCAGCAGCAACACTCAGTGCTTCTCGGTCGAATGAACTTCACTACGGGAGGTGGAATCAAAGCCTCCCAGCATTTAGCCTCTCGTCGGCGACTGTGGAGACTGCAGGCACAACTAATCGTGTATTATTGGGACCAATAATACAATAATTCATTTTTCTAACCATGGTGTAGAACACACATACAAGGACAGGCTACCCCAACGTCAGCATTGAAAGTGAAGAGCAACGTTCAGCAAATTACTCAAAATAAAAACAGCTCTTTTTATTCTTCTGTCCTGCAATATCCTCAGGGACTGACTGTGAATCAGATTGGGATTTGAATCCCTTTGGATACCACCAGATAAAGCAGTCCCAAGGTTATCCAACTCAATTTGCACGGTGTGCATCATGGGAACTGTAGTTTCATTAGGAGCTATCGTCAGCCTTGACCGTGTTTCTGAAATCAATTGTTCAGCTTTGACTTAGGCCTGATATGGGTCCTTGGGAGAGGGTGGTGCATTATTGATTTTTGCAGCTTGTTCTTAAACAATCAAGAGAATGGACTAGATCCTTAGGTATCAGGCGTGTATATTTCTGTTAAAAAAAAAAAAAGGACAGATATTGCTATTGTAACTTTCAGCAAAGTAATTTACCTTCTCCATCTCCATTTGCCGATGGATTCGGACAGACAGTATGTAAAATGAAAGCAATTTAATGTGCCTGCTCAGCAAATTAGTTTTATCAGAATGACCAAAATGCTGAACACTTAAAGTCAGCAGGACAGCGAGTTCAGTTCAGTTTTATCCGCATTGTGCTTTTTACAGACACGGTCACAGAACCAGGACCGAGCATGAACCCTCAAAAATCAGACAAGTGGGGTAAAAAGTTTCCCATTTGGAAGATAAAACACTCAGTGGTGAGAATAAAGACTCTGGGGGGATTGTGAATATATAGAGGGAGGCTCTGCTCTTGCTGGCCCAGAGTCAATAGCTCACAGTCATAGATAAGCTGAAATGGTAATGTACAGATAATGGGGAATTTATCAGAGAAAACAAGTTCTACAATTTATTTAAAGTAATACTGCATGCGTTATCTTATCTAGTATTTTGGTTTTGATTGCATACTACTTTGTATTCTGATTTTGGATGAATAAAATATAACAGCACAATGGTAGATCTGTGGAGTGTTCATTCCCAAAACAAATCTCTGACAGTTTATACTAACAACAACATGATATCTCTCTGAGACATTATGAACAGAGGACCTGAGTAGCTGGTTGCTAGCCCTTATCATCAGTACATTTTATCAAGGATTTGGGCAAGGAAATGCCACAAACCGACATTGAGAGCCCTTGTCTCCCCTCTGGAAACACTGGAACTGCCCGTTTTAATACACAACACCTCACAGACCTCACCGCACTTCACCGTTTTAGTAATATTAATAATAAACAAATATGTTAGCAATAAGTAGCATGGCTGGAGAGCTGATCAGTTACTATATGCTCTGTATTTGCTTCTTCCCTTAGACTAGACTCTCCAATATACTGTAAATACGCTTGCAGTTTCCATGACAACCTACTGTACCTTTATTCTACTTTACTACACGGTAGTTCTAAGCTTATGTTTTATTAGGTCAATTCACTGTGTAGAGTGCTCTTGAAGAGGACGTTTTATAAACGACTATTGTTGTTACTGAAATTACTGTTGTTTATTCGTGTATTTTTATAGTTGAATGTATTAATCAAATTCATGTGTATATTTGAACAGTTCTTTGGCAAGAAGTCCTTATAAAGCATATTTGTATTCTTTATACATGAGCTCTTGCATTCATTATACTCAGGAAATGGTGGCCTAGATTCATTCAGAAGCAGTCATTGTCTCAAGGAGTTCAAATTCAATTGAACAAAAATAAATTCCCCAGATGAATCTGGCACCATTATCACAATGAAATGACTTTTCTGAGCTGTAGAAAGCTACACTGCAGCCAGCGACAGAATTTTGTCATTCAATGACTGACACCATGGTTTGCATCCTAGCATTGGCTATACGGTAGCACATTTTCCAGCTGCTTCAATCCAGATTTAATTTGAGGTTATTAGGTTTGAAAAAACAAATGCACATGCATGTCACATAACTAGCATGTTTTTATAAAAGGTTTAAGGATGTCTTTGTTAATGCTGATGTAAAATCAGTTGCGTATTGTAACAATCTCAGCTTCAATTTCACCTTTAAAGAAATATTAATAAAATATATACATTTATTGGATCACATGGGGTAATTTGTCATACATATTTGAACCATCCTTGTTACTGCTGCAGTGGGCAGCCACAGTGCTGCGCCCGGGGACCAACTCCAGCTCTGAGCCCAGTGCCTGGGTCAAGGACAACGGCAGGAGCAAACCTAACCTGACACGCATGTCTTTCAATTTGAAAGGGAACCAGATCAGAGAAAATCCACCCAAACACGAGGAGGAAGTGTACAAGAGGATCCGGTCAGCCAGGATTCAAACCCAGAACCGCGATTACGTCTCAGCGATTCCACTGCACCTATCTCTAGCTCTTAAGGCATTCGCTTAAAGTACCGAACGGTCAGAGGCTTGGGTCAATCTCGGGCCAACAGACGGAATAAATACATACAAGATTAATTTATGTACCCATTTACCACGCAGAAACCTCTATCAAAGCATTCCAGCCCTCTTCTTATCTTACACGTGACCTGGCCTGCCCCCTGTCTGTTTTCCCCATGGACGCGAAGTCCACTGCAGATATATGAGCCTCCTCTCACACTAAACAACCACAGCAGAATGAGTGGAAGCCGCAGTAACCCGCAGCAAAACTTCATCACTTTAGCTAAAAAACATCTGCTACATGACTCAATTAAGAATTGTCATGTGATTTCTTGAAATAACAATAATCTTCAAAAGAATGATTGCATGTACAATTAATATGATTTGTACAATTAATAATACCAGACACAAAATGGCGACACCAGCTAACCCAAACAGAAAAGCATCCTCATTTACCACTCAAGAAACTTTCTTTAGCTTAAAAGCGAAACATTATTTGACCTGTTCCTTTTTTTGAATGAAACTGAATGTGACTTTATAAAATCCCAGTAAATAATTTCCATTGTGTTCAGACATGTCACCGCACGTTGTTACTGAGAGTATTTTTAGGGGGAAAAAGGAGTGCTAAAGTAGAGAACTATTCCTTTAAATATACAGGCAGTTAAACAAGTGCTACTTGAAGGCAGTTTGCTCAGATAAAGGTTTTTTTTTATGTTCCTGATTCCAGGTAAAAAACCAGCCAGCTTCAAGCTACCACAGAGCACAGACGCACTCTTCAGATTAATGTTTTCTCTCTCTCCCTTTCCCTCTCTCTCCTTTCCCCTTTCTCATCTCCCTCCATCTCTCTCCATATCTCTCCTTTCCTCTCTCCATCTCTCTCTGCTTCTATCTCTCTCTGAGGCAGGGCGTCCACAAAGAGGATGTTTTCAGATGTTCAGAGAAGCCCATCCATTATAAATGTGCCTTTGAGTGTTGGTGTTTTTAGTTCAATGCTGAACTGTGAAAGTTCACATCAGTGAACAGGGAGGCAGGGGGAGCAAATGGAAACATGCAGTAAAGAAATTGGTGCGGGGAGACGTTATTACACAACTCTTCACAAGAAGGCATATTGAGTATGGAGCATGTTTGTTTATCAGACCTCCTGTCCTTCATGGGCTCCTGAGGAAGGAGAGCTTTACACATCTTGCAAAACATTACAGCAGCTACTACTGAGTTATACATGAAGTTCTACTTAATGAGTACTGTCCATGAAGTAGTGAGTCTGCATTATAACTACAAAATCAAGTGTGTCCAAAATATTGCATTTTACTGCAATAATTTGAATCGTTCTTACATGTTGCCAGTGGGGGGGAAAGGTGATGATGATTCTGGGGTCCCACAGCTTTGGGGGTTCCACAGCTGGAGAGGGCCTCCATAAATTCCAGTAGGATTTAAAAAAGGGGGCCCAAGAATTCCTAGCTTACACCTCTGGCTATAAGTTTAGAAGATTAAATGAAACTACACCAGCGACCTCAGGACCAACTGCCTGACCTTTCAAACTGGGGCCGATTCACGGCCTGCAGCCTGAAAAGCGCTCATATTAACAGCTGTACAGAGAGACAGGGCGTCGTAAATCACCTTTAATTAGCCAAAAGCCCATTGAGTACTACACTGCGGAACATAACAGCATGAACTTGAACAATAAAGCGCAACTTGTGTCGCTAAAGTGTGAGCAGCTCTCAGTATCTCTGAAGGTCACCCAGCTAAGCACCAGAAATCCAATTACAGCCACCCGTAGGCTACGGGGGCTTGTACTGTATCGATTCACTTCGGAAAATGTGTTTTCTTTTTGCCCAATAAACAGACTGTAGGACAGATAAAGTTTTTCGTCCGATTGGGAGAGAAAGCGAAAGTGAGTTTTTATTCACTCGATCGTCACGGAGTCGGCTCTGCCTCCAGATGAGTCTCGGCTCTTTGTGCGGTGGCGTCCTGAGATGCCCTCCCGTTCTGACGCTAACGCTTTCTCAGCCCGTCTCGTTTTGACGGGCTCTCCACGCGGCGTTTCATCCTCCTTTCTCAGCTCGTCGACTCCCGCGTCGCGTGGCGATCGTTAGCCGCCGCCGCAGCTTCGTCTGGAGTTCACCCGTCGCTCGGTCGGGAACAGATCGCTGAGCAGCTCAGCCTGACCTCCCAGAGCAGCGATGATGCAGCGATGATGCAGCGTTGACGCAATGCTAACGAAATCGCTGAACACCCCCCGAAGACTCCACTGAGAGGTCCCCCAAAACCGTACATGCACGTAGGGAGCATTAAAGAGGTATCACTACATAAGGGGTGACCTGTAGTGTAGTGGTTGAGGTACATGACTGGGACCCGCAAGGTCGGTGGTTCAATCCCTGGTGTAGCCACAGTAAGATCCACACAGCCGTTGGGCCCTTGAGCAAGGCCCTTAACCCTGCATTGCTCCAGGGGAGGATTGTCTCCTGCTTAGTCTAATCAACTGTACGTCGCTCTGGACAAGCGCGTCTGCCAAATGCCATTAATGTAATGTTAATTAACATAGGGTACAGCCTAAAACACCCACAAACACCCCAAAAACCCTGAAAACTATCACTAGTTTCTAGTGAGAGGTCCCCAAAAACCTTCCATGCATGTTGAGTGCATTAAACGGGTGTCACTACATAGGGTACAACCTAAAACACCCAAAAACTATCACGATCTAAGGGAGTGACAGTGCAGTCTGTAAGTATTTGGACAGTGACTAATATTTGGCTTTGTACTCTTGCACACTAGATTTTAAATTGAACAAGGTTAAAATGCAAACCTTCAGCTTTAATTTGAGGATATTTACAATATTTATATTATATTGGGGGGGAAAATAGCACTTTTTTAAAACATTTCATGAATTCCTATTTCAGGGGACCAGTGCAATAGAATATTTCAACAGTGAACATTTTTGACTCCACCTGAGGAAGTGACCTAATATTGAACACGGAAACACCTCACATATTGCGTGTCTATACTCCATACAAATGTGTGCATAACCACCTTAAACGATTAGTCTGGCGACTAATGAAAAATATTAGTTCCCAATTCCACTAACAGGAATAATACAATGCAGCACTGTGTTGGAATAATATGGGATTATGGCAAGGAACGGTGTCTGTGTGTGTGTGTGTGTGTGTGTGTGTGTGTGTGTGTGTTTAGCATCTGTTGTGCAGGCCCAGGCTAGCAGGCCTTTGTTTCCTATGTCACTGTAACTGTGTGTGTGTGTGTGTGTGTGTGTGTCGTGAGTAGTGCTTTGTTTCCTGTGTCACTGTACTTGCCACTGATTTGTAGGATCACACGCGGTATCAAAGCTTTGCTTTTATTCTTCACCAGCGCTCTGAAGCAGAAAACAAAGAGAGCCGGCTTTCTGTGTCTTTCGGTGTCAGTCTTCGATGAGATAACCGTGTGCGTGTGTGTGTGTGTGTGTGTGTGTGTGTGTTTCTGAATGTGTTTGTGTTAATAATACTGATGTGACAATATGCTTTGTATCTGTCGGTCCCGTTGCCATCCATCAAAGTGTACAGAAGCAAGTCCATCCGACACAGGTGAGGCCAGGCGGACTCCACTTAGTAAGGCTCATCACCACTGTACTGTAAATCCATAGCAAGTACATACTATTGAGAGCTAGAGCTTCAGTTGGATTGGATATCTGACAGCCGTTTTGATTATAAAAGTAAAAAATGTATTGTTAAAGTTGCTTCTACTCTCTTAAGATTTGATACCCAAGCTAACCAAAACCGACAATAATTTGTAACCAGCTCAGGGGAAAAGCATAGCCAGCTGTTAAGCTATTATGATAGCAGTGCATCAATGAATCATGTCAGTCGATCAATCGTCATGACAGAGTATCTATTTATTTTTTCATCATTATTCCTTCTAAACTAATGTTTCCCCGTCCACTGACTGACTGTCAGGATGAATAATGCACATCCCCCTTTCTCCTGGACTGCAGTGGCCAATCACAGCCCTGTTATCACTAAGGGTGGTCTTTTTGGACAATGTATCCCCCCGACAACTTCTCTTATCCTCCTCCTCAAACAAGCAGCCGTCGTTCTGCACACAACCATAGACATTTTCATTCTGTTTGGAAGGAGCACACATCCACACAGACAAACGGACACACACACACACATACACAAATAATTCACACACATCAACAAACCAAGAAATGAGATTGACATGCAGACAGACTGAAAGCCATTAGCACACCCAGAACACATAAAACCCATTTGCACACACAGGACACACAGTTTCATAAAGCATCTCTACGAAACAGCAATCTCAAGAACACACATTCCAGAACATACCCAAAGCATACCCAAATCATAAACATCCACTCGCACCGCACGCAAGCATGCACGCACACACACACTATAGCACTGAAGTGAAACAGACACAGACGTAAACAGAAACGTATCGTCTTTACCTGTGGCATAATTGCTTGAGGGAAAAGCATAACCACATAGGGCCTTTTTATTATGTAAATCCAATGTAGCGACTTTAATGAGATTCAGTAACGCACATAAAACAAAGGACACTGTTGAATTATCTATAATCTCTCCATAGAGGGCAGCAGAGAGATTAGAAGTTGTGACATTTTTCGAGATAATGAAAACCTTTGTTGCATGACAAACAAAGAGCAGTTATCAACAGCGTTTACGTGTCCCCCAAGGAGGAGGCCTGAGACCCGCTCAACAGACTCAAATGTAAGAGAATGTAATTGGATTTTCTATCAGAGTCCCAAATCCGAACCCCCCCCCCCCCCCCCCCGTCCCAAAAACCCATCACCGACTTCCCGTCCGGCGTTCAGCGAGGGGCTCATCAGATCGGACACGTTTCCAAACGCTTTCCCTCTAAAAGAGTTGAATAATAAATGCGAGAGAACTCGTTTAACTAAAGAGCCCTGTCGTTAATAATTGAACATGCTGTTCCGCTGCCTCTCTCAGCCATTAAGGACTGGGGGAACACAGAGCCACAGTCATGCTAAATTAAATTAATTATGGTACAATCAAGATTGGGCTGTCACAATCTGTGAAAAATGGACCCTCCCAAAGTTCTCCTCCCTGCGAAGTGCACCTCCTACAATTCATCACAATGCCTTCGCTGAGCACTTCTGAGCTCCTCTGTTTTATCCCCAAAGGCCATAATTTGCAAATACATTATAGTCATGGCAACAGTTTCCCCACTTAGTTCTAGGAATATGTCATGCGCTACTTAAGTATCCAGAGTTTTAAAGACTCAAGATGCACACTGTCTTCAAACCTGTCTCGGCCCTACTGGTATTATTAAACCATTTTAATGATGTACTGTCGCATCACACATATGTGATCAGAATGCTCTTAGCTGAACATTCTAATGCTGACATCACAATCACGACTGCTAATTGAAAGGAATGGAGTTCTAGAACACAGACTTGAAAAGGAGAAATAGACATTCCAGAAAAGAATGCTCAGGGTTAAAGATCTGCAAGGGAAGGAGAGGTTATATGTTCCTTCCAGCCATTCCGGTCTGCCTCAATATCCCTGCTCTGGGACTGGACCGAGAACAAGCACCAGAGAGAAAGCATAGCTCTGTCTCAGTGATAACATATCCTCTCCCACACTGTAATAATGTTCTTTTCTGATGTGCGGTTCCTCAGGCTCGATGATCTCACACCCGTTCGTTTGAGTCTCACAGCTTCACTGTCAACATCTGGTCCATGTCACAGCATATCTCCTCAAAGTGGCACTCGATGGAGATACACAACCATGCGCATGCGCACGCACGCACGCACGCATGCACGCACGCACGCACGCACACACACACACACACACACATACACACACACTCTCACAATGACTCTCTCGCTCACTCACTTATATTGAAAGACAAATACATACGTATATCTAAGGTTCTCTAAACACCGAAATAATAAGACCGTAAATGCATTCAACGTGGTTCTGAACAATTTAAATCTCTTTCTGTTTAGACATCGGTGTTCATCAGCTGTGATTCAACCATTCTCTGGAGGCAGTTTTGAAAATGGCTGTAACAAAAAAAATAACAATAAAATAATCTGACCCGGGGCAGCTGGGGGCGAGTGTACTCCCCCAGGGCACGGATGGACCCCCACATTCTGGTACCGAGTCAATATTAGTGCTGATTAGCTCCACGATGAGCTCCAGCACCACCCAGGAAAGATGCGTTATCATCCCGCCCAGCTGCTCCAAAGCAGGGGCACCATTCCAGCCATGGGTGAAGGAGGAACAGAAATATACACCACCCGCCTGGGAGAGGAAGCCAATGGCACCATTCCCCCAGCTTTGGGTGAAGGAGGAACACAAAAATATCCAGCCTGGGAGTGAAACAACGGCAGGAAGCCATAGGAAGACAATGGGAAGGACTGTATTTACATAGAGCTTTACAGCAGTGCATCTCGCTCAGGGACACTGCGCCACACCCAGGATGGAGGATCGAACCGGCAACCCTCCCGCCAGACGACTGCTCTCAACGCCTCAGCTAATGTTGCCCCAAATAACCGACTGGCTGCCAGCCAGAGTCTGCACACAAGTAGCGGTGCTGATTAACGGTCCATGATTGAAAATGGCACACTGCTCTCCACGGGATTACAGTTGTTTTATTTGAAAATGGCTGACATGCCACAGCAGTTTGCCTCCATCCTCACCACTGCACTCTGATGAAGGCGCACTGCCAAAACATGTCAGTCATTTTCAAATAAAAAAACCTTTCTCATTTTTCATTAAAAAATAGCTATTTTCATTTTTCCACTTTCGCCAGCCTTTCACTTTCGCCAGTCTGCCATACAAGATTTCACATATTATTTTTGACATTTTGTTTCTGTGAGTACTTATTATTATTATTACTATTATTACAATTTTCATTTGTAATTCCTGTCCTTTATGCTTTATATATTAAATATATTCATGAAAAAAAAAGATTTCACATACATGTTTTGGATTTTACAGGAATCCAAACTCAAGCGCACAGACAATCTAATTTGAAATTTCATTGTTTCATAAACCCCGTTATTTATCCATGCCATTCCCATGACCCAGGGCCTGCAGTGAGAAACCAGACCTGGGAAAATCACATTCACATCAAGCGGCCAAAACCCAGCTTCCTTTCTGAAGCTCATTTCCTGCTCTTGCTGAGCGCCAGTTACGGTTGGCTCCAGTTTAGGCGCTTCAGTCACCAGCTTCAATGCCAGTCGATGGTAACCATGCAGTAAAAACACAAAGTTGTGTTATTTAGACAATAGTCATATTTGGAGGACAAATCAGTCACTGTATCTCACACACTTGGACACTCACTCACACACTCACACACACACACACACACACACACACACACACACACAGTGGATGTGTCCAGACTCATGACCGTATTCAGTAAGGGTCCCCCATTTCCCTACGGCAATGTCTCTGGCTCCAATTTGTACATGTCAGCAGCCAAATCTTCACATCCACAGTGTCACAACGCTTTTCAGAAGCCCATGGTAAGTTGACGGGTGGTCCATATTGATCTCCAGTCTATGATTGACACACACGAGTGTAACTCCTCACACATTGTGTCTACTATACATGTACAATTTTGTAGACTAAAATGGCACTCATATTGTTATATAGCTATTGTTGTGTTTTGTATTGTTGTACTCAGGGTATTCTAGCTGCCAACTGTGGTATGCTAGTTTGGAAGTTGATGTATTCTTCAAGGGTTCCGATTGTATCTGTATGGTCACACTAGGACTCGGAACCGCACAGTCCTCTCAGGTCCCCTTCACACTTGTACCTGTGTTTGATCTGCACTTCGATGTACGTCGCTCTGGATAAGAGCGTCTGCTAAATGCCTTGTAATGTAATGTAAAACAGTCAGCATTGAGTCCCTTCAGATAAGTCCTGTTTGTGTCATAGTTCAGTCATTATAAGAATACTGTAAATGCCAGCAGTTCACCTTCAGTCTTATCTTACAAAACTCAACACTGGTGCAATTGTGAAAACATAATTTGCCTTATTCTGTAATATGGTGTGCTATTATTGTAGCTTCCCCCTATTTGATTCTGTGTAGAAAACATATTTTGACGCGAAATAGGTATTGAAGCTTAGGAAAAAAAGAAAAAAAAGAAACATGTTGTACTTTCAAAATATCAAAAACTCTAGAACAAAAACTGTATTGACCGTGTGCAGTAACTGCTGTTGTCAAAAATGTCGTTGATCAGTGCCACATAACAATGTATTTACATTTGTTTACACTGCTGGTTGTTGGTTTGTTCAGCTAAATTTACACTATGTATGCAATAATACACAAGAAGGAGTGACCTACCGTGAGATATTGCCACGATTGATGCAGTAACTCTTTTTATAATGATGTTTTAAAGACAGAACAGAGGGCTTCTGAAGTGTTGCTCGGTTACGAGTTTACAATATTTCATACAATGAATCAACTGAAGGTATGGTTTGGTTTTGGAGTTAGGAGTGACTTTATCGTGAGATAATGTTATGAACGAGCCTTCTCTGCCTTCTTGTTGACAGAACACTTTTATATTCCAGAGACTAACACTGATGTTCTCTGCTTTTTAAAGTCACCCTGGATAAGAGGATCTGCTGAGTCTGCTGATTCATTGTTTCCCAGCCTAGGCGCCGCCACAATCAGCCCGCAGCCTCGTGGTTAAGGTTCATGACTGGGACACGCAAGGTCGGTGGTTTCATCCCCGGTGTAGCCACAATAAGATCCACACAGCAGTTGGGCCCTTGAGCAAGGCCCATATAACCCCACATTGGTCCCGGGTGTACATCACATTGGATAAAAGTGTCAGCTAAATAACATGTAATGTAAATGAACAAATTCTATTCACAAAAGCAAAAAATAAATGTCATTCAAGTGCATATCGCTTAATTAAAACCCTGAAAGAACATTTAGGCCTACTGTTGACACGCTACATCAACGTCAGAATGTCACTGGCTTTTGAGAGTGGTGTGCCCGGCGGTTCTGTGAATTTAAGCGTACCACGACAGGAGAGATGTTGAGAAATGCTGTGCTGTAAGTGATGTAACGTAGCGTAATGTAATGCAGCAGAAGACCTCACTGCAGTGGGGAACGCAGGAGGTCAAGGGCATCAGAAAGAAGAAGAGGTCTACGACGGTTGAGTGAGAACATACATTTCATATACTTCGCTTAAGACGCAAAAAGCAGTGCAGAGTCATGCTGATTTAAACAGACGCTTGTCTGGATGGTCTGAATATCCAGGCATTGTATTCTCAACATTGGAAAAGCAAAGTGAGGAATGTAGACAGAAGACAGTAATCTTGGTAATGGGGTGTATGTTCTATGAGCCCAGCCTACGGAACATGGGTGCTGAGTTAGCCCAATTCCACTCACACAGTGCACCAGCGGCTCCTAGCTACAGTCCATCTTGTCTGGTACTTTTTCAAACATGGCTGTTTTCCTTAGTTAACCTCGGGGCTTCAGGCTTTTTGCACTTGTGGAAACATCTGGTCCATGCCACAATAGGCTGGATATCATCCAGCCCACCGTGGGAGGTACAGCAGCCTGTATAACATGGATTCCATGCCTTTTACCCACCATGAATCTACACAGTTGTGAGGGGAGTGTACGGTGTATTAAGAGAGACTCATTTGAATAATTTGTCAGCAAATCCTGCACAATTATTATTATTATTATTATTATTATTATTTTTGATAAATGAGCTAATGATAATATTGACTACACTGTCACTGAATTGCAGTGGCTTTCTTCTGAAAGGTTTTGTCTTGTGGATGACACTGGAGTTACTTTTGCAAAGGCCACACTCAAGAAATGGCTAGATCAGTGATCTTACGGTTGGTGTTTCTCCCAGAGAGCCGAGCTTTAGCACAATACCCCACAGTATTGCACCTCTCCATGGAAATGACCGGGGAGCACAGATCATCGTAATCTGCTGGGTTTGTCTTAAACCCATTTCTTAAGAAAAGTTCAGATACTGTAAACTGCAAACTATAGATAATGAATAAAAGATCAGTGCAGTGGCACAAAAATGGAACTACCCAAATACTACACATTTCTTACCCACACTTCAGACTGCATACCCATTATGACAGGAGATTGATCGCCAACAGGGAGGGGAGAAAAAAGCCACAGAACAGGAACAGGAAACGGCATACCCAGATCTAAGCAAACATTTATTTGCTGAATCTGTAGAGACTTCAGACTCGAGAATGAAACTCTCATTAAGACCTGGGAGCATGCGGATTGGAAGTCAGAGAAAAACACAGAACTGACATCACAGAACTGCGACAATAGAGACTGTGACATCACAGGACTGTGACATCATTGACTGTGACATCACAGGACCGCAACATCGGATAATGTGACATCACAGGACCGAGAAATCAGAGACTGTGACATCACAGAACTGTGACATCAGAGACTGTGACATCACAGAACTGTGACATCAGAGACTGTGACAACACATGACTGCGACATCAGAGACTGTGACATCAGAGGACTGTGACATCACAGGACTGTGACATCAGAGCACTGTGATGTCAGAGACTGAGCGGGAGTGTGAGATACAAGGGGGAAGTGTCTGGTGCAAAGCCAATGAAATGCCACCACATTTGTCTCCAAACACAACACATACGCACACGCACACCCAAACTCACAGACACATACACATAAATCCCCTCACACACATGCATACATACGTATGCAGATGAACATGCGCACACACGCGCGCACACACACACACAGTGTTTAACAAATTATAAGGGTCACCCAAAATCAGCTCCCAAAATCACTCCCCTCACTCCGTCCTGAGCATCTTGGTTGCTCTGACCAAGAACATCTCTTCTGGCTCCATGTCCGTGTCTCCAGCAAAAGCATTACAGGCTGATAATGAGAAACTGCAAGCCGAGTGCATGAATAAATGCATTGAGCAGCAGGTCTTTACTACCACACACTAGAGGAGCATTTGCTCTGAAGTTGCAAGTGATTGAGATACAAGTCCAATGAAACAACCAAACAAAAAAAGTAGCAAAAACTCCTGAAAAGCATAAAAAGCGCTGACCTTCCTTTTTAATTCAGTGCACTCTTTCTGTACAAATGAAGTTTAAAAACAATATAAAATACAACATTTAAAAAAACTGCACTGGCTGAACTGAGTACACACCACCACAATGTTTACACCAACTCTCGAGCCAGTACACAGCCTACAAACATAGCGTCCTCAAAAACGTTATGGCAACACTGTAAGAACATTGAGTTGGCTGGGTGCATTCCTACAAAAACACAATTCAGAGCAATTCTGTACAGCAGAGCCAACTGGGATTCTGACAGTGAACATCAGCGCCATTCCCTCCATTCCATTGCTGTATTTAGGCACCTAATTAGGTTTAATTAGGCTTAATTAGGCAATTTGGATTGCCCTTATCATCACTGATAACAATTGAGATGACAACCAATCTTCATTCGACATCCAGTAAATAGACAAAACTGTTATGCATCTCAAATTCCTTCATACATTGTCAGTTAACATTCAGACGAGCTGAATTTGGGACCATCTGAAACGCACTGTAATCTGTAATCCATACAGTCAAGGAAATGGAGAATGAGGCATCGATGTTGAACGCTGTCGAGAAAACAACTCATCATCATCACACCTTTTTCGAGTCAAACATAAAACTACAAAACATCAAAAGGTTTCCCGTTTGTCATGCAATATACATGTCGACAGAGGAGGAAAGAGCAGAACATGGACTGACTTTCTCTAAAGAGGTGCAAAGCTGACTTTAAACACATGTACCATAGAGTGCGCCTCCTACGGTCCTCCCCGTGTGCGCTCCACAATGTCTCAGACAAAAACTAGAATCCCACTTTAGCTCTTCAGACCTCCACAAGCGATTTCTCTCTCATTCCACGGAGCCGTTCCGTTCTGCGGCGACGGTCGCCATTAGTTTCACATTGTTCCGTTATGATGATGTCCACATTGAAATTCGTTAATCTAGGAAAATTTACAATCTCTAACTAGCTGTTACAGTACATTTCAATAAATAGCATCAAGTTGATACATTTTGTCACATATGTTTTTTCACGGCAAACAAATCTGCAGTGGTTTATTTTTTTGTAACCATAGATATAAAATGACTAGATTGGCTCTGGTTTCAATGCCTCGCTCAGCTACCCTGGATGAACTCACACAAATGGATTAGCTGCAGGCCCTTCCAGAATAACAGCTGCCGCTCCTACAGACTCAGAGCCACAGAAGAAACAGAAGAACATTTCAAATCCACCCATCCAAAATGGCCGCCCGCTTTCGGCATACAGTATATTGCTTTTTGTAAATGACGTACTGTTATTAACCATTCTACTTATTACGGATTATAAAGGCTCAATAAGGGGTTAGCATGAAATGAACAAAATGGGCCGATTGTATTGTTTCATTTCTGAAATTAAAGACCAATAATGTTATGTATAACGTTGGTCTAAAATATAGCCTCAATATGAACACTGAATAAACAGTGATTCAATTTATCACTTCTATGGTAGAGCTTTAGATTTTGGATGTGCATCCTCTGATTTTTCAAAAAGAGACTTTATTTTAAAAATGGCTAATAAAATACCAATGGCTAATAAAAGACATAAAATCAGTTGATGTTGTTCCATGTTATGTTATATGTCAGGGGCCTGCAATCCTAGTCCTGGACAGTTCAAGTTAACAGAATTTCGCTGTTTCACAGCAACTGATTGATCAGCTGTTGATTGTACTGTCAATTCACCTCACCTGGTGACTTATGTCTGTACTGATTGCTGATTTAAAGCCAAAATCAAAAACGAATGGAATCAGTGGATCTCCAGTACCAGGTTTGGAGAACCCTGTATGGATTATTGGTCCTGCTAATTTTGCTGTGCCTCGATACCTAATCATTGCTTAAACAGTGGTATTTTCCCCCATTCCAGATGGTAAAAAGGGGCCATTACTTATCAAAGCTCAAATAAATATTTTACAGTGCACTTCATATTATCTTGCTTGTGTAGATTTTAAAAGCGTAATTATGTGTCTGTAACAGTTTAAGTGTTTGGAATAACTGCAGGCACAGCTCTCAGTGAATGTGAACTGTCCCAATATTTTCAATGAAAGCAAGTATCCAAAGAAAATCAGATCATCATAATGGGAAATATCAGAACCATCACATATGATCTGTCAAATATTGAATTTGGCCCTCAGAACCTTTCCATTTTTTCACCTCTATTTTTAAAACATGTGGCATCACTGCTGTCTGTCCGTGAGCACTTATTGATGACATTTGTTTATTGTCACCAGACAGTGCATATCATTATTTACCTTAGTGGAAAGAGACTAGCTAAATAACCAATAAACAAAAAAAATAAATAAAAGAAAATCCATTCAATTAAATGTTTTAACATTTGTAATTAACACAAAACATAACGTGGAAATGCCTGTAGTTGTCATCGAGGGTATGTGTTTCACTTCCTACTCATACGAATCTGTCAAAGCTGGCTGTATCTTAATTAGCGATGATGTCAAGTTGGTGCAACATGGGACTTGTGTTGTTGCGTGGGTATTGTGTCAATTTCAATTCGTATGGCAAGCCATACGAAGCCCCACGGGCTTATGGGCAGAAAGGGCTTGTTTTGACATGTTTTATGAGCCTTCTGCCTGGATAGAAATTGTGCATGAGCCTTCAGTGAAAATATTGTGTTGTTATCAAAATGCAGACACCTGAAATGCTCTAAAACTGAAGGAAATGTGGCTTTAAGAGAGTATGAAGTCATAAAACAGAAAACTGAGTCAACAAAGACAATAGTGTGAGTTCTGCTGCTTTTTTTCCTGCTAGTTCATTCAAAGGTATGTTCGTTTGCACTTTTATGTAATTGCGAGTTTTTGAGGGGTCCCACCGACAGAACAAGATGATGGCTCTCGACTGCAAGTGCATACATTTTTCACCTTTCAACAGCCGTGGCAGCCCATCACACCTGCCCCCAGTCAATAGGCTTTTCTCTTTCTTCAAATCGCTTTCAGCATTCGCAGACAAATAAAAGAATACGTTCTTGGCACTGAAATATCCATCTTGTAGGCATTCGGATTCGCTCTATGAAACTCGGGAGCAAAGCGCTCTCTCCCTCTCTCTCTCTCTTTCACACGCTCTCTCTGTATCAGAGTTCACACAGGCGGAGAGATTCAGCATTCAGCCATGGTGTAGACGTGCCTGAAATCGCCTCTCACCACACACCTGTGGCGATGTTTAGCCGGTGTGTTCTATTACCCAGGTAAACAGGATAACATTTTAACAGGTGACACCGCCTCAGGTTTACAGAAGCAGAGCATGAAACACTGTCTCCAGCCCTCCCTAATCTCAGTCAGAAAGATTTTTCAGACACACTCGCCCCAGAAGCCCAGGAAAAGGGAGACAATCCGTTCTGACTGTAGGGAGGCTTGCCTGCTCCTCCAACCACCGCGCACCCCCAGCTCCTTCCCGGGGGGGTCAAAAAGAAGCGCAACAATTTCGCTTAGGTCAACTGGAGCCTTTCAAGTAACACACACTCAGAGATAACGACCTAGTAGACACATGTACAACACCGCTTTGTTTTTCAAAGTCCCGTTGTTCGGAAAGCCTGATTGCATTCGCCGTATCTGTGATGTTAAGTCAGGTCCCCAGGACCATGGCAGGGTAGTGCTTTCTTGGCCAAAGTGTTCGTGAATCTTTGGCACCAATGACCGGACAGGGTTCGCCCCAGAAACTCAATCATCGTACGCAGAACTTTCATCCAAATTCATCTTCCATTTCTGATGCAATCCCTCCCCTCGTATCTGTGCTCCAGTATACAGCTTTGCTTTCCAGGGGGAGGGGGGAAACGTTAAAGAGAAAAGGGAAGGATCCAGAAAGAGGCTCTGAAGTCACATGAAACCTTGATGGACACCTGGCGGCAGTTGTACAATCAGAGAGAGTAGAACCTATACTTCATTTTGGCAAAGTGACATACAGTATATTTTATAATCCCACGGAGGTGTCCTGATGAGGGGCAGAGGTGCAGGACTATCTGGTGCCTTGGAGGAGGGGGGTGGGGGGTGGGGGGGCATCACACAGCGAAACACGAAAGAAACCGAAATGATGAATCTGCTGAAGATGACCCTTCAGATTATTAGTGAAAGAGCCTGAGGGGGGGCCAGGAATAGACTGCAGGAAAGATGTGGGGACGGTTTGGACAGCTTTGACACAGTGGTGACAGGCCTGGGCCTTGGAGAAGCCCGTAGATCTTCATGGTGGTTTCCTCTTGTACCAAGGGTGGGGGTGGGGCGTTACTCCACACTGCCGGGGTGGAGGCTGAGGGCCGGGGGCTCCAGGCAGGTGGGGGAGTAGTTGATGTGCGGCTCTTTGATCCACAGCAAGGGGGCGCCGTTTTTGCCCTCCTGGTTCTTGCTGGAACTGCGGGCCTTGTAGCGAACCAGGAGGACCGCAATGAGCAGAATCCCGAAGATGGGGAAAGGGTAGAAGAAGACAAAGTAGAACAGGGAGTCGTTGGAGCAGACGATGGACTGCAGAGAGGAAACTATCGAGAGAGAGAGAGACACAGAGAGAAAGAGTGAGAAAGTGAAAAAGAGAGGGAGGAGAGATAAAGAAAGAGTAGAAACAGTGAGCGGGAAAGAGTAAAAGAGTGAGAAAGAAAGACCGAGAAAGAGGGAGAGGGGGAGAGAGATGAGATCAAGCTGAAATTTAAGCAGAAACACAATATGACACTAGCACACGATGACCCTACATGCAGTATAACAGACGTTATGAAGTTGTGCCGGGACCTACCCTGCTCCAGCACGTTGATGATGGTCACCCCGGAGTTGTTGGTGGCGAGTCGGTACCAGGCGTTCCGGGGGTTCAGGAGCCACTCCTCCACGTGGCAGTAGTAGTTCCCAGCATCCCTGGGCCTGGCTCTCTGAATGGTCAGGGTGTAGAGGTCGGAGGTCGTCCTCTCGAACTGCAGGCGGGAGTCGGGGCCGGGGTCTTCGGCGGGGCTGCAGTTGCCGTTCCCGAACACGGCGTCGTGCCCGATGGAGAAGAGGCATTCGCGCGCCCCCTCCTCCCCCTCCTCTCCCTCCTCTCCCTCCTCTCCCTCCTCTCCTTCCCCGTCCCGCGGACGCACCACGTACCATGACACCGAGAAGCGCGAGTCCCTGGAGGACTGGGAGGTGACGCTGCAGCCCAGCCGGAAGGACTCCGCCTCCTTCACTGTCACGTTGGACTCGGTCTCCTCCACCTGCAGGCGGATCTCTGTGGAGCAGGAGAGGAATGTCACTGACACCTGCTCAAACCCGGCACTCCAATCCTGATCCAGCTTATCTTAAGGGGCAGCCTGTCGCCTAGTGGGCTACAGGCTGCAACCCAGAATGTTGGTGGTTCAAGCCCCGGTGTAGCCATGAGAATCTAGGGCTGTTGGGCCCTTGAGCAAGGCCCTTAACCCTGCATTGCTCCAGAGGGGATTGTCCCGTTTAGACAAACTAATGTCAGCTAAATAAGTGTAATGAAAATCCAGCCAGGTTTTCTTTCCTCCCAGGGAAATTACTGGACAATTTATGCTGCTGATTGGCCAGACTGGCTTCAATCCCGATTTACAGGAAAGAGACCCTGGAACACAAGCGGGTCGAGGATCATGAGGAACAGGGTCCTACAACATTACATTTCAGTTATTTAGCTGATGCTCTTATCCAAAGCGACTTACAGTTGATTAGACTAAGCAGGAGACAATCTACCCAGCAATATGGGGTTAAGGGCCTTGCTCAGGAGCGCAAAAGCTGTGCAGATCTTATTGTGGCAACACCGGGGCTTGAACCACCAACCTTCTGGGTTCCAGGCATACCTTAACCACTAGGCTACAGGTTGCCCAACATCAACATGCAATTAATGACTGCAATTGAGGTCGACCAGAAGTTGGAACAAGAGGAGACTGCCCACTGAAGCCCCTGCCTCAGGACATTATGGAGAAGGTTAAGGTTTTGGGGCTGTTTTATCAACCTGGTGTTGGGCTAGACACAGGCCCATCGGTTTCTCAGCAGATAGGCAGTCTTGGTCACTTGCAGGCCAGAGGCAAATGACGCTGCATAAATGTGCTGTGGTATTTGCTTTATTATTTATTAATGGTCTGTTTTTGGAGTTTCTTTCAACTGAACGACACCGGGCCCAAAGTGCAGACAAAGTGCAGACGGTCGTTCGCAGCAGCATACAGTAAGGCTACAGTATTTGTCTGCGTCAATTAATTTTTCAGCGCTGAAGATGCAGGGGGAACCTGAGTCACGGCCGCATAACGAGATAAAAAACAAACAGAGCAGCGCCTGGTTGTGTGGCGGCTCCTCCCCTGACCTTCATGTTT
Organism: Conger conger; assembly: GCF_963514075.1. Classification (NCBI taxonomy): domain Eukaryota; kingdom Metazoa; phylum Chordata; class Actinopteri; order Anguilliformes; family Congridae; genus Conger; species Conger conger. Next base: position 19,561,187 of record NC_083776.1, read on the forward strand.
AAACCGAGCGCATCGCAGACGCCCGACGGCGCCGTGCCGCATGCTAATGGCGTGGGTGACACATCGCACAACGCACCGCAGAGGAAAGGTCACCTTGTTCTTTTTAAGTTCGAAAAAACGCAGAGTCTCTTTTGTGAGGCTGGAACACGAGGGGGGAAGCGGATACTTCGGGCCGCGGGGAACGTCGGAGCGGGGAACGTCGGAACGGCTGACGAAACGAGACACGGAACACGGACGGGCTTCGGCGGGACGAGGGGGCCGTCGGGACAAGCAGTCGCGCCCTGATTGGTCAGCTGAGCTTGATGAGGTGCAGATGGGAGGTTTTACGAGGTCGTCGGGGCAGGGCCGATTGAAGTGCCCCCCTTCGGCACGGGGGGAAGGCCACACGCATGGCTGGACGAGGGGGCTGTTGTGGATTGGGACTTCGTGTAAAGAGGGAGCAGCTGCTATACTGTACTCCGGACGACCCGCGACAGAGACATGACTTGACTACAATCACAGCCTTCAGCTCCACTGTGAGACAGTCCTAATGATAGTACGACAGTGCCATCCAATCCATTAAATTAGATTCAAAGAGCTTTACTGGCATGAAAGTAATGAAACAATATTGCCAAAGCCACAGAGTTAATGGACACAAATAACATTTGATTGGTTACAATAGTGATATAAGAATAGTTATTTACAGTTACCCAGACTCCCTTGCTCTGTGACAGTTATTCCCTATTTTGAATTGTGGATCCTTGGATGAGTTTTGTGCTTCGCACCCAGGTTTTAATGAAGCTCATTGACAATATTTAATGAATGGACGCTTTTCATGAATCAGACAACGCTACAATTTGTGACAGAGCCCCATGGATGCTGGAGTGAGAGTCGCCATCTTCATGGGGAGCGTACCTCGAGCGTGAAGCTCATTGCATGAACAGGGGAGTTTCCTTCACATAAGTTAATATATGCCGTGCCAAACCAACTCTTCAGAGAACACTCCACCTGCCAAGCTGTCAGATCTCCCACCCCACAGAGGCTCAGAACTAAAGCACAGGAATGGCAGCAAAGCCACAGCAGGTGCCCCGTCTTCCGTGTGTAAGCCTCCGGTGTCTCCGTGAATGCAGTCGCTCTGAGTGTGAGCTTTAGCAGGAGAAGCTTGCCTACAGCCTACACTGTGTCTTCCGTGTGTAAGCCTCCGGTGTCTCCGTGAATACAGTCGCTCTGAGTGTGAGCTTTAGCAGGAGAAGCTTGCCTACAGCCTACACTGTGTCTTCCGTGTGTAAGCCTCCGGTGTCTCCGTGAATACAGTCGCTCTGAGTGTGAGCTTTAGCAGGAGAAGCTTGCCTACAGCCTACACTGTGTCTTCCGTGTGTAAGCCTCCGGTGTCTCCGTGAATACAGTCGCTCTGAGTGTGAGCTTTAGCAGGAGAAGCTTGCCTACAGCCTACACTGTGTCTTCCGTGTGTAAGCCTCCGGTGTCTCCGTGAATGCAGTCGCTCTGAGTGTGAGCTTTAGCAGGAGAAGCTTGCCTACAGCCTACACTGTGTCTTCCGTGTGTAAGCCTCCGGTGTCTCCGTGAATACAGTCGCTCTGAGTGTGAGCTTTAGCAGGAGAAGCTTGCCTACAGCCTACACTGTGTCTTCCGTGTGTAAGCCTCCGGGGTCTCCGTGAATACAGTCGCTCTGAGTGTGAGCTTTAGCAGGAGAAGTTTGCCTACAGCCCGCCCTTTCTGCTATGTTTGTAATCCAGTGGGGAAGAACACAAAGTGAAACAGCATCATGTAATTACACATAAGTGTCATAACTGCACACCCCTGCAGCTACCTACTCCATCTGTACTATTGACAGATGAATATGCAAGTGTTACCATGACTACACCTGGGGCTATCCCACAATCCCCTGGAGGGACGATTTACATTCCCTTGGGAGGGTTACCGTAAATATCACTGGAGGGATACACAACAAACCTACACTGCAAAAAAGTTTGTCTTAGTATTGTATTTTACTCTTGTTATTAGACTTAAAGGCATGATTTCACAGGCACAGATTAAGTTCAGTATGGAGACTCCATTCAAGGGCTAGGCTTAGTCTCTGTCTGCAAAACTGCAAAAACAGGCAAAAAAGTTAACGTGAAATCATCTTACCCCATTGGCAAATCTAGAAAAGAGTCAAACTCATCTCATCAGCGAGTATTTTTGTCTTATTTAGCAAAATAGTAATAGAAATTAGAAATAAGATTCTAAATATAAAATGCTAGTTGATATGGATTTTTTGGTTTTGGTAGTGTGTGCAGTGCAGACCTGGGTCAAATACATACTTGTTAAGGATTCAAATACTTTTCTACACCTTAATGATCTCGTCAGGTGGAATCTATGACTAGCTGTGGTTGTGTTCTGTGTAACTGCATACTTAGCATACCATTCATACTAAATTTCAAAGAAAATTAGTACAAGTAGTATCCTAGTATGCAGTTTTCAACACAGGCATACTCTCTTACCCTGCCCTTCCAGTCCTCTTGATTGTCTCAGTTGTGCCAAGATCAATCGAGCACAGAAAAGTATTTTGATCCAAGACAATCCGGTATTCGCCCCAGGCCTGGTGTGCACTGTACCTCAGTAAGGCACAGAAAAGTTTATGGATCCAAGACAATCCCATATTCGCCCCAGGCCTGCTGTGCCTTGTACCTCCGGCAGACACGGGCTGGGTCTCACCTGGCTGCCTCACCACCACCTGGGTGAGGCCGGAGGCGTCCTGGCTGAGCTGGTACCAGACGCCGTCGGGGTCGAGCAGCCACTCCTGCACCAGGCAGAAGTAGAGGCCGCTGTCTCCGGCCTCGGCGCGGTGCAGGGTGAGGCCGTACAGGCCGGGGGAGAGGCGCTCCGACTGCACGCGGCTCTTCAGCCGCTCCTCCTCCGCGTAGGCGCCGTACTCGAAGGCCGAGTTGTGGTTGATCTTCAGCAGCAGCTCCGGGGCGTCGTCGGGCTGCTCCTCGTTCTTGCGGGCGTACCACAGCACCGTGTGCTGGGAGTCCGGGCTGGTCTGCGCCGCGACGGAGCAGTTGACCCGCACGCGGCCGTCCTCCACCAGCCACACGCTCTGATTGGCCTTCTGCACCCGCAGCTTACTCACTGCAGGAGAGCGCAAAAGAGAGATAGAAATGAAGAAAGAAAGAAAGAGAGAGAGAGAGGAAAAAAGGAGTTTGAGAACTTGGTTAGTTCGTTCCCCTGACTCGGACTCAGGGGCTGGAAGTTGGCGGAGTCGGAGAGAAAGTAAGATGAACTATCACTGCCCATGTGCACTGTACTACAGAGATCTGTAATCCAATTGTAACAGCCTTATACGACCCCCGATTTAACACTGCAGCGTGCTGTAGTGAGTCCCAACTTCTCCTCAACAATATGACCCAACACAACAGCACAGCCTCACCCCAACCTAACACTGCAATCCCATCTGCCCCGGACACATAGCGGCTGTGTCACACTTTGAACACACACAAACACAAAGAGCCCTGACATTTACGAAACCAGGGTCTCTAGGTCTCGGGTTTCCAAGCACTAGATGTTCATGAGCAACAGTGGAAAGTACAGTATTTATTTATTCATTTTTTTGTCACGGTTTAATGGCTCCATGCTAAAAATCCAATTTTACAGTAGCACTGAGGCTGGGCGCATTAATCCCCACAGGGGGTGGGTTTTAGTTCCGGTGACTGCGCCCGGGCCAGCTCCATTCTGAGGAGGAGCTCACGGAGGAGGATCAGAGTTAAGGGGAGGTGCAGGGGGAGGGGAGGTGCAAGAAACAATCACAGAAATATGGCTCCACATTTTATGCTTCCAATTTTTTTTTTTTTACAATCAGAACTATGCTTCCAAATTTTATGCTCCCAATTTCTTAAGTACCACATAATAAAATAACTTTGTATGCACATAAAGACACACATTAACAATGCAGTGAACATTAAATAAAAGTCCCTTTGCCAAAGCCTCTCCTTACGAAAGCCGACTTCTTTCAGGGCAGCTCTGTCAGTCCAAGGCCCTCTGACGATTGAGCTTCACTAACACTGGTAAACGCATACACATCGCCTGTATGCATATTGGCCACAGCCAATGACAGAGAAAGTGTTTGGCTCGATTGGGAGATGCGTTTTCACGGCTAAGAGGCGTTTCAAGCTCCTTTTTCGGAGCACAATGGAATTGTGAGTGAGTTCTGAAATGAGTCATCATCGGCTCGCCACGCTCCAGAGTTCCTCCCAGAACCGTGACAATCGTTCCGAGAAGAATTACCTCAAAACCTTCCGGAGTGAAACTGCCAATGGAGCGGATTGGCAAGCGGCAAAGCTGCTTTTAGTGAAAATAAATAAATAAATAAATAAAAATCTCTTCAGTTCGGTCAGTGCTAATTCACAGTTAAAAGCCAGCTGCAACACATAATAACAATTTTTTTTCTTATTTTATTCTGAAAAAGGACACTTCCTTCTGTTCTTTTTTACATTTCATCATCACGCAAAGGGGTAATATCAGGCCAATGAATTACTGCTGCAACATTCTTTGTCTCTACAGTACATCTTAGATTACATGCACTGGGAATATAGCACAGAATGCATACAGCAAGGTCTGTTAAGCGGTCTGTTTACAACCCTTTGAGCTGTGAGGTCTCAAATACATGATTAGTATGTCCATAACTGAACATTCTAACGCTGATGTCACAATCACTTTTGGTAATTCAAAGCAACGGTGTTCTAGAACTAAGGACTAAGAATTCTGAAAAGGGTGAAACATCTTGTGAGAAACCAACAGATGCAGAAAAAAAGCATCAAACGAACAACTGAAATTATTTCCCCTCTCCATTCCGCGCGAGGTGAAGAGTCTTGTCAAATTCGGTTCCGACAGTCTCTTGATGAGCTCCCTCGTGATGCGCCCATGTTAACGGAGCAGAGAGCGGAGGAGAATGCAAATCCTCAGAGTGGAGAATCCCACGTCACATCTGACCCCTTTCTGCTCTGCTGGCTCATTACCATGCCTCCACTCTGACTGCAGAACAAATAATGCTGCAGCTCCTCACGATCGCAAACCAGTCAATGCGTGTGATCTCGTGTCAGAGCCTCAGGTGACCTCTGAACTACGCTAGGGGAAGGCACCACCAGCAGCTAGAAACAGAAGAAGGTTCAATTCCAAATTTTATACTGACGATTTCTCTCTCCCTCTCTGGTTTTGTTTGTGTTGCTTGGTTAACAATCTGCCATTAAAAATCAGAACAACCCAGCCCCCAGGGTATGGTAACAGGCTATCTCTGTGTTGCATACGATGCGAGTGTTATTTTATGTACACCACAGACTGTGGGCAAATATACTTTTCATTTTCCGTGCCCACATCCAGAGTATATTGACAGTGTAAACACGAGGCCAGGCTCTGCGGTTTAAACGCCAGGCTTTTGTGAGCAGAGTTGCTATACAAGCTGTTATTGTGCTTCCGTTTGAAAGCCTGTGTGATACTGCTAGAGGCAACCAAACAATACGGTGACCGTGTTTTCTTTTAAATACCTTAATACAATAATAATTTTTAAAATGTCAAATCTGCCAATTAAAATTGTGGATTCACTGCATGAATTGTTTTTGTTTTGATTATTGTAATTTTAAAAGTAGGAAATAAGTTGCTGCACAGAATGCAATTGAAAAAAGATTAATTATCTTGAGTGAGTAGCGGTATTTGGCACGCTTTCCATTTCGCAAACACAAACAAACAGAGCAATTACTGTTTTTTTCCTTTTCGGCTCCTTCTGATTTGGGCTGATGCATTCCACTGCTGCAGTTCATACAGTCACTGAACCAACAGCGACAACACTCACAAAGTCAATGCATGAGTGACATTAGCTCAGGAGCTAAGAGCGGGCGGTTCGATCCCACCCTGGGTGTGTCGAAGTGCCCCTGAGCAAGACACCTAACCCCCAATCGCTCCTTGCATGGCAGTCTTTCACTGTTATCTTGTGTGTGTGTGTGTGTGTGTGTGTGTGTATGAATGGGTGAATGAGAGGTATCAACTGTAAAGCGCTTTGGATAAAAGCGCTATATATATATGCAGACTATTTACCATTTACCATTACATTTCTGAAAATTAATCTCAATGAATGTGCTAAAACCATCCACCATGATTCTTTTCAGTCATTACAGTCATAAGCTGTAAAGCAAATCATAGTTCATAAGACTAAGCAGGAGACAATCTCCTCTGGAGCAATGCAGGGTTAAGGGCCTTGCTCAAGGGCCCAACAGCCATGCAGAGCTTATCATGACTACACCACCGTGGGCTTGGACCATCAACCTTCTGGGTCCCAGTCATGTACCTAAGCCACTAGGCTACAGGCTGCGCTTATACCGTATATGGTAAATATCTATAAATATAATTTGATTTTAGAATAAATGGTATTTTCATCAGTTTCCCAGTCATTCAGCTCTCCAGGATGATCCTACACTAGCTCAGACTAGCATAGTCTCACAGGCAGAAGCAGGACCCAGCCACTGTAAACATAATCACAAACCTCCCTCCCTAAACAAAGCCTGATTATACCATACAATTACATTCCAGCATCCATCACAGCAAACTATGGAAAGTCAGGAATTATTAAACAAGCAAGTAATTAAATAAAGAGAAGGCATCTCAGAAAATAAACGAATTAAGTGGAGTGTGTACTGAAAAGCTTGCTGTCTTCAGCAAGAAGCAGAGTGCTGGAGTGGGAACCAGAATTAGCGGGCGCGAAGAGGAGACGTCGTGATTAGAGTGTGTGCACAGCGAACCGACTCCTGAGTGTGTCCTATCTGCTTTCAGTCCGCACTCATTTCCGCTCACACTGTAGCGCAGAGATAACTCTCTTCCGCTCACTTTATTTATAAAAGTGAGAGCTCCACTGACAATGGGTCCCCAACCCCCCCCCCCTCCCTTTAAGAATGAGCAAAACAATTGGGCGCGACCATATTTCCACGGATTTGCACGCGACGGAAGCATTCCTTGAACTCAAACTGGAACATTCTAAAAAATATTCAACCATAAAAGTCTGCTTTTACCGTGTTGTACAGGTACAGTGTTTCACAGACTTGTGAAAAGTGAGCATCGTTTCCAAAAAACAACAGCCCGTTCTTCACAAATTCTCACATACACACTCTGTTAGGAGTTTAAACTCATCGCCATTCCAGTTCTTTATCTCTGTACTTTACAGAGAACCATATCTCCCTACCACACTCTAAAACTCAGCACTCTGTTTCTGCACCGTGGAACCTAATCCCATACCTCAATGTGGAGCAAAACTACACAAGAGCCATGTAGTCTCAAATAGCTTTTTTCTGTCTACTTGTGTCAAGTAGATTTGCACTCGTCAATAATTCAGAACGAAAATATCCAGTTCAGAAACTCTGGTTCTTCCCATCATGAATATACACGAGAGACACATGAAAGTCATTAGTACTTTTTTTCCGGAGGACCGTGGCGGTGTGCGCGGAAAGCGTCGGAGGCTGTGACATTAGCACATATAGAGCTACGCTCATTATCACAAGAGCAGGCCAAGCAGCCTCTGACGGAGGCTTATTAATCCCAGTCTCAGCTCAATAAACCTTCATGTAATGACACCTCAATTACCTCCTCCCTGTGTGTCACCAGTCTTCCCCATCAACGGCAGCCTTCAAATCCCGTATTCTGTTTAGAGAGGGTTTCGCGAAAATATTCACGCCGCTCGCACAACACTTTATCCACCGCGCTCAAAGACACATTAAGCTAATCACGCCAGCTCAGACCTTTTAAATCTCGGCAGCTAACAGGCCCAGTAAAATATTCATAGAAGCACACAGCACACGGCTAGCAGACTTTTTTTTTTTATTTTTTAAACTGCTCGCACAGCTAAGCGACTCTTTAAACTATTCACAAAGCTCACAGACACCTACTCACAAACACCCCAGATTTTTAACTCAACTGACAGCCTGTTAAAAGTTAAAACCTTCACAAAGTTCTTCGGCACTTTCAATTATTCGCACCGCTCACAGACGACGACCCACGATCCCCCTTCCACTTCCTCCAGGAACTGCTAATCACCGCCCGATTGGCCGGCGCGCAGTCCCTGACAACCATTTCCTTGATGAGATAAGTCCTAAGCCCCACGGCCTTATGGGTCGTTTCTCCAGTCCAGGGCTCTCTGCAGACGTATAATGCATTGTTAAACTGACATAATGGGCACGTACAGACAGCGATAATCACGCTAATGCAGCTGATGCATCTCTTTGTCGCCCGTGTTGGCGTATGATTCACGGGCTCGTTCGGGAATGTAATTAAGACCGATGATGATGTGGATTGTGTTCCACAGGCCTGCGCTGTCGAATTAACTGCCCCCTCCACACCGGCACAACTGTCTGCTTGAGGAGTGCCCCATCCACCTGGCCCCACGGATCCGCTCCAGAAACGGGAACGGGCCATTTACCACACCAGAAGAGCAAGGGAGCATGGGAAACTACGTAAATAAAGGTTAGGGAGGTAATGAGTACACAGGTTGGAGAATAGCTATGGAAGGACACAGAAGAGCATATTTAATAAAGTATTGAACGCAATGCAGAGACGTTCTAACCAGTGTGGTCGGGTTGACCTGAAGGTCAGGGCCAGAGACAATTAAGGACTCAAACATTATGTTCTGTATTTAAAATAACCCAAAGCCTAACCACACCTTTTTTAGCTCAGACAAATATAAATGTCAGTAGTGTGAAAAGGTTTATAACGATTCAGTGATTCACAATCAGCCTGTGCTAACTGAAGCTGGTGAGACACACAGGGCTTCTGCACCTGAGCAGGGTAATGAGGGGGAGATAAGACCCCTACTGCATACACAACAAGTCAACAAGTATTTTAGTCTTATATTCAGACAAAAAATATTGCCAATAAGGTGAGAGTTTCAAGATTTGCCAATGGGGTAAGAAAGTTTCCCTTGTCAAGCAAGCAGTAACTTTCTAATATTTTCTACTTGTGAAAGAAAATAAAACTTTAAGACTGAAACTTGTGAAGACATTTCTTTACAGTTATATGTTTTTACAGGGCCCATAATTTCCTGAACCCTCAAACCATTACCCTTAACCCTACACCATCCCAAGCAGATGTTTATCTTTTAGAAGGATATTATGTTCATGGGACAGGACTGCTTTTACGAAGTTATCTTTTGGCAGGATCTGCCGTGTGTCATCTCCAGCCCTGGTCGATCTGCAGCCTATGACCATGAGCAATTATGTTCATAACAGTCGAAGCACAGCCTGTAAACTATATGTTTAACAAGCCTTCTGTGACACAACAGTCCATTATTCACCACTAAACTCAGACCAGGTACTATTTGTACTATATTTTACCCAAAAAGTACCCAATCCCTGGTGGTGATACTGAGTATCCTTTCTGTTTGGGGGTGATTATTGGTGGAAGGTAATGTCTAATCGATGGAGGATACATTAGTGCTGATTATAATGGGTACAGCTGGCGTAAAGCACAACACATGTGGGCTTGGGATCGTAAATTGAACCACTCCGGCGGATTGGAGGGGAGCCAGTCATGTGGGGAATCTTCCAGAAGAGGCTCCAAAATTTTATGAATGGTTTCCGTTTTTAACCTTGGCACACATTTCAATGCAACCGTTCAAAATAAAATACAACATAACATATTTCATAAGATCACATAATGATGAGGCCATAACAGGCCATTCAGCCCAACAATGCCTGCCATTTTCCAACCAATAAAGTGTACCTACTGCTTAGTTCACCTAAAACCCTTGATAATATCTAACACCACATGAAGCCTGTTCTTGAAAAACCCCATAACATAACATACATACATAACCTGGCAGGCTATTCCACACAGTAACTACTCTCTGTGTGAAAAGAGAGGGTGATTTAATAAAATCTCCCTATTTTGTTACAGAACCGTTTTGTCACCATTTTGTCTGGGCACAGGCCAAGACCAGCATGCAACACTCCACAAAGTAAATTATATTTAGTGTATCTAATGCCACACTGAGTATGACCAAATCTTGGAATTGTGTGCCTGAGAAGTTGTCTGAGGGTTGTAAAAGATGGTTCTCCATATACGGGTTGTCCCCTGTTGGCATATCTTCTGACTATTAGTACGATAGAAGAGTCTGAGAACAGGAAGAGGTATGCAATTCACTTGAGCTTCAGGCAATCTCACACAGCCCTACCCTTCTCTCCGAATCTACATCAGTCCATATATCCATCTTTCCCTTTCTCCATCACTCTCTCTCCTCCCGATTTCACTCACTCGCACCCTCCATCGTTCCATTTTCCCCATCTCTCTTTCCTCTTACTGAAGCAGGAGGACAGAGAGGAGGCTTGGGCAGCTTCGTAGAGGAGGAGGTGAGCCCATGATGGGTCCCACAGCCGCCAGGGCTCCCAGAACCAAACCGATGAAGACGGACAGTCCCTGTTCCCATCCGGGGAAAACCGGGACATTCCTGTCGCAGTGGGGACACGATCAGCCACAGAGCGCGAGCATGGGCGACCGCCGCCCAATGGGGCAAGGGGGGAGGGGTGTTCCCGGGTGACCACAGGGGCCTGATGGATGCAGGAGCCCTGCTATCCGTCACTGACACGGCTGTTTAAGTTAAAGACCAGTAAAGTGACTGGCCAGTGTCTGCCAGCACGGTGTTAATGAGGTCCTGCCGAGAGGCATTAAACAGGTGGAGAGAGCTGCCAGGGCGTTTAGCTGATACTATTGATTTTTTTTATAAGGTACCTGCATTTAACTTACTTATCCAGTGTTGCGGGCAACTGCTCTACCTAAAGGCAGACGACCTAAAAATACATTTTGCACAAAACAAACATTGAGTTCAGTTTAATAATGTTCTGTACAAGCAGCCCTGTGGATATGCACACACATACAGTACAGATAAACACCATGCAAACATACAGAAACAGACCATGCAAACACACAAAACAACACTCAAACATACAGTACATACAATACACTCAGAGGACTTTATTAGGTATTTTAGACTTCTTTTTCATTATTATAATTCTGCTGCTGTAGCCTATCCGCTTAGAGGTGTGACGAGTTGTGTGTTCAGAGATGCTCTTCTGCATACCACTGTTGTAATGTGTGGTTATTTGCATTACTGTCATCTTCCTGTCAGCTTTGGCCAATCTGGCCCTTCTCCTCCGACCTCTCAAATTAAAAAAGCGTTTTTGCCCGCATAACTGCTGCTCACTGGATGTTTTTTGTTTTTCGCACAATTCTCTGCTAAATCTAGACTGTTGTGCGTGAAAAGCGGTTTCTGAGATACTCAAACCACCCTGTCTGGCACCAACAATCATTCACATTTCTTCCCTATTCTGATATTTGGTCTGAAAATCAGGTGAACATCTTGACCATGTCTGCATGCTTTTATGCATTTAGTTGCTGCCACATGATTGGCTGATTAAATATTTGCTTTAACAAGCCGCTGTACAGGTCTACCTAACAAGGTGATCACTGAGTGCACACCACTCAAACATACAGTAACCAGACATCACTCAAGCATACATCAAAAAATGCAGACATCTGCGTCTGTGGGCTGAATCTGTTACATAAGAGATTGAGCCATTACTCTATATCTCAAATGAGTCTCATATTCGGGCTCCAAATGTTCCCAGGACAGCTTACAATAAGCTGCGAAAGGGATAAATTGATAACTCAGTGAAATGTTCTTTGCAGGCCTTTGATGAAAAGCAATAAACAAATGAAAATCATTATTAGGTTCTGCACGCATTGAATAAATTCTCAGATCCAATAATAACTTCTGTATACAAAGGCAGGGGCGTAGGGTGCGTTATCAAAGTCGCTTATATTACAAATTAAACTGTACATATTAATCCAAGCAACAATTCTGATTAAAAGACTTGCTATCCGTTTCCATAGTTAAACCTCAACACCATGGCTCTAAGAGAAACAAAACCTCCAAATTAACAGATTAATTCCAATATCATCTGTGTTCTGTATACTCAACAAGGCATTGTTGATTTTTTTAGCACAGAATATTTAATAAGTCTAGGGCTGATCTCAAATTGGATAAACATTACACGATGCTGATACGATATCATACAATTGTTCAAAGAAATTTATTTTTTGGTATTCGACTGGTTCCAGAAATTAAGCGCAATACTGGAGCTAGCACACTCTCAGCATTCGAGAAGAGACACTAATGAGTATTTGCAATGTGAAGTTCTCACTTCAACAAATAACATTCCCCAATCCCCCATTAATCTTGGGAAGCTGCTGGGCCTATTAAAGTCTGATCTAGCAGTTATTACTGTAGATATTAGATTGTGGCAGAGAGACAGAGCGGGGGGTACCTCGAGAGAGAACTGCAGGATACACTTATTGAATTTCACCGTGAAAAAAAACACAACAATCAAGCAACAATATCTACGACTGGAAGGCACTGTTACTGTTTTTTTGCTGTTGTTGCGAGGACGGCTAATGCAAGCTTGTAACAAAACAAGATAATTACACCGTTGCTTACATTTCCATCTACGCCGAACGCTCGGAAATTAAAATTTCACCCGGAAGATGGTTCAGAAGAGTGTTTTAAAATTATACCATGAAGCAAATCCCCAGGAAAGGTGGAAAACAATTGTTTGGGTATTATATTTGCGAGGGAAACGCGTAATATTAGAGAGTGCTTGGTAGCACTCACTTGAGCACTAAATGAAGTGGAGCCTGTCTTGGGCTGGGAACCCAATGAAATAAAAGAAGGGGGATCCAGGGGAGTATTTAAACTGGAACACCTGTTGGTGAGAGAGCCCATGATGACTCACGGGTTTGATTCAGCCAAAGACTCTTTCTCTCGTCGTTTATAATGATGTGGGCTTAGCCTGCTGTCTTAAAGGGTAATTACACTCTAGACTACAGTTTTCTTCAGCTGAAAAAATGATTGTATGCCTACTTTATAATTAAACATTTTAATTCATGCTGTGATTTCAACATTTCAGAAATATCACTTGGCAGAAATCGCTTTGTGGCTGCCCTCTAACGTTTCAACTTTCTTTCTGCCTTCGCCCCACTGATGAGTAACTCTTTGGACGTACCTCTACGTCATACGAATTTCAATCAAGATGTCCAACAGACAAATGATTGTCGCCCCCACAATTTCATCTGTTTACTGCTAAACTGCTCATTTTCGAACCCACACTCATCAGACAGCCAGCTGTTCGGCATCAAAACCACACACAATACTGCATGGACTGCATTTATATAGTGTTTTTATCAAAAGCGCTTTACAATTAATGCTTCTCATTCACACACACACGTACACACACACTGGGGGAAATTGGGGGTAAGGTGACTTGGGCAGGGACACTTGAACACACCCAGGGCAGGGGCTAGATCTGACAGCCAGATGGCCGCTCTTACCTCCTGAGCAATGTGTAAGTGCCAGAGTGCAATTACTCTTTAAAGGCACTTCAGATAAGATTTTAAAAAATTTTTTAGCACTTCCAGGAACCACTGCACCAGCAGTCAAAGACTGCCCTTCCACCGCCTCCCCTCTTCTCATTCCCAGCAGATGAGTGTAATTACACCAGGGCTCCTGGCAAGCGTGTTCAGACCCCGCGCCTTCCTCCAGAAGCATCCGGCCCATATGCACACAGGTAATGAGGAGGAGGACACTGCAGGTTTCTCACCAGACTTCTCTCCCATTCAGGGGAAATTTCCACTGAATTCACAGATCATACAGCTCCTAAAATGAATAGTTAACTGTATATCTGATTCAAGTTCTTTATTCCACAAATGTATGTTATTAGAAGTCTGCGAAAGTTATGAATGCATTTGAAATTGAACACCGAACACAGACTTATTTTCTCCGTCTGACAAAGCGATGGAGGTATTTGAGATTGAGGATTTATTTGGGTAGTTTAATGTGTGTGGAGTGAAAGCATTAATCCCAAAAGGCTGTGGGGATAAACAGCGCTTTAGGTCCTTAAAAGGTCCTCTGAAAAACTGGCAACTGGCAGAGCCGAGCGGCTGACGGAGCCGTTTGCGGACCGCACTAACAAAGAAAACCCTCAGACCTGCAGCAAAGAACTCAAGATGGCCGCCTGTGGTGGCTATACAATTCCCCAGAAAGTTCCGGAGTGGCACATCTTTGGAGGATAAAATGTGTTCTTTGCTGTAGTTCTGATTGTGGGCAAAGTCATCTGTGGCCTTCAGCTGCTCTGCACAAGAGACAGAGTGAGAGTAAAAATGAGTCAGGGGTGAATGCTAAGCGTATAATTTACAGATAATTTCTCTACATGTTTGGCAAATCTATTTTAGGTCCCTTTTTTCAGGTTCTCTTGAATTGTTGAGCACTTCTGCCACCTCAGGCTGGAGACCCACAGATTTTTTTTTCATCACACTGAATCATTTACAATCCCCCCAAAAACCCCTCTGGTGATTCATACAGAGAGGAGAGGGGAGGGTGGGACAAGGCTAGTGAAAAAGGAGTTAAAGTTAATGAAAAGGAGAGGAATTTTTTTTTTTTGGGGGGTGGGGGGGTGGGGGGTGGTGGGTGGTGGTGGTGACTAAGGGTTTGGAAGGAAGGAGCTGGGTGACAATAACAAAATACATACATACAGTCACCTGCAGACATGCATAGTCACCCACAAACACACACAGTCACACACACACACACACACACACACAGACATGCAGACATGCACAGACACATGTAGTCACACGCAGACACCCAGAAACACACACGGACACACACACACACCCACACACACACACAGATGCACAGACATGCACTGACACATGTAGTCACACGCAGACACCCACAACCACACACGGACATACGCAGACACACACAGACACAAGTAGTTCCATTCAGACACACACAGACACGCATGGAGAGATTGAAAAAAGACTATTCTGAAGCCAATTCCTGTGATTGCAGTTCAACTTCATGTCTTTGAGATCCAAGGTAACAAATATTCACAAAAATTCACAAATTCGGAGAAATGAAAGGCTCGGCTGCTTCAAAGAAAGATTCACCTGAGTGAAGATAGAAAGATGAACGACTCATCCTCCAAATGAACTACATACAAACAACCTCTCCCATCATTATGACTACTTTCAAAGAAGAAGAATGATCCACTGCCATTTACTGTGCATTTACACACAGCCATACATACATCATGCACCCTTACACCTCACTCACACGGTAACCAAGAGCTGCTTCAGACTTCAGCAATTATCTTTGTTGCCATATAAATATAAGTAATTTAGAATAAACCATCCTTCAGAGAGGAGCTTTTTGGGTTCATCAGGCACGCTAAAGCCAAAAGGCTGCAGTGAGGAGTTCACATCAGCCTGTTTCATTTCTTGTTTCGTTTCTTGTTACTCTTGTATTTGATTGGTCCCATAATGCACCATGTTATCTAACCTGTTGCGACAGGTGAAACGATCGATTAAACCTACACCACTTCGTTACTATCCGCATGCTGAAGAAGGGCATTTCGCCTGAAACTTTTCTGCTCATATAAATAAAAAAATAAAAAATAAACGTTCTCACTCGGAGTTCAGCACTCAGATAACCTGCAGCAGAGCGATGTTGACAAATAGCATTGCTATCCAATCAGGGTCTGACTTGATTGGGAGGCTGCATTTTTACAGAAATGGAGGCAGGGCGCTGTCAGAGCATTAGCCACGCAGCGGAGGATGTCCAATTCTGTACAAATCAGCCGAGTCCTCCAGGAGAGCTGGTGCCAGGTGTCATATATTAATACTGACAGGAAATAAATTCTGCCGCTCGCCTATACCTGGGCAGATATGGACTGCCAGGCAGGACTGGCTTTGCATGCTGGGACATCTCATTCGCTTGTCGTTGTGCGAGCAGCTTGGCGAGATGTCTCTCTCTTCGCTGGCCTGAGTTTCTGACAGACACCCTGCTGACAGATCAGCCATGTCGAGGCTTAGAGATGCTGAACACTCCCATCCAATCAGCATCCGATCTGCCTCGGAGTACGAACCTCCGCAGCCGCTAAACGCACACACACTTCAGGAGTGAAGGACTGGCTTTCAGAAGGGAGTCCACATACAGACATGCATACACACACACACACACACATACTGTACATACAGACATACATACACATACTGTATATATACATTCATACACACACAAACAAACACACACACACACACACACACACACGCTTGCGCACACACACACACACACAGCACGTGCGCACACATACCCACAAACATATACACACATAAACACACTTCATGAGTGAAGGAATGGTTTTCAGAAGGTCCACACACACACACACACACACACACACACAGGTGGATAATGATGTGCTGTGTGCTACTGGTAACATCACCCTGTCTGGTGGTGAAGCCCCTCTGTCTGACATCATGAAACACAAATCAAAGTTCAGGTGACTGGCACAGTGGCCATCACAATGAGTGGCATTCTTAGGCAATTCCTAAGATGGCCATCATAAATAACCCATTTAAAACATATCCCCTATATCCCAGCCAATATTTTTCTGGTGAAAAGTCGGTGAAACGCTATCCATGTGGTAGAATAGTTTTCTAGCCGAGGCTATCAGGCTATATTCGGATAAAACCTGCGCTATATTGTGGTTAACCTAGTCCGTTTATGTCAAAACATTTCTCAGCATAGATTTCCACCCCACTAGATGTCTAAATTCGGGCTTTTGCTCACTGGGATGTGTAAACCTTGGGGTGTCCTTCAGGTTCCAAAACCAAGAGAGACCAGGGTACTGTAATTAAGATGGAGCAAATTAAGGTCTTGCATATATCCTTGATTTAGTTAGTCAACAGGGACATCTTGACCATCGTTAACGTTACACCAGTGGCTTTTCCTGGTCGTGTCTCTCCATCTGATTCAGTCTGGGGGCCCAGTGCGGAACAGACTTTCCTTGCAAAAACACGAGTTAGCGTTACCGTGGAGACTCCGGTTCTGCTGTAGCCCCTGACGACAGGGAGGCCCTCCTCATGAATATGAAACAGCCAACTTTGGTGGCACAATTGAATACGATTTAATAACATGGCAAAGGGCATGCAGCTTGATCCCGTACATAATTACCTTTATTTGAATTTCAATTTCTCAGATAAATTTCCCATGCTGTGAAATCTTTTTCCAGTTTAACATTAAAGATAAAGTGTAATGCAGAAGACTGGGCATTTCATGTTTCCCCACTCCAAGTTATGAATTATTAATACATTCTATACATGAATCACTCAATGAACGTAAGATTATTTATGAGAAAAGAGAGTGAAAAATGTTGTTTTAAAGAGATAGTTCACTTTCTGGGTCTTTTAAAATGTTATTTCTATTCTTAGGAAATTATAGCATTACAGCACCTAATGTTGTCATAGAAACTGCTTAC
>NC_083776.1:19583567-19683567 GCF_963514075.1 Conger conger
ATTCTTTTAATTATGGAAGCCATATGTTATGTTGTTAAACTATTTATCTTTAGCTTTTGAGTATTTATGGCAGTGTCTGACGCAGTATCTCGCCTGATAAAATTAGGAAGGAGACAAGGGGTACTTGACAGGCTTTAAAGAGACAGGTGAGGGTTGAAATGGTCCATCTGGACACTAAATCAGTGCACAGATCAGTCTCACAGAACCAGGCCCAATGTACAGGCATGAGGGGACACTGAGGGGTATTTCATGAAGCAGTTCCACTGAACTGCAACAAATAAAACCTGGAACAGTACTTCCGGGTTTTACTCCCCTTGGGTAAGAGCCCAGGAGGTAAGAGGAGCTCAGGAGGTAAGTAAGTGAGGTGGTAAGTGCTCAGGTGGTAAGAGCTGAGGTGGCAAGTGCTCAGGTGGTAAGAGATCAGGAGGTAAGAGGAGCTCAGGTGGTAAGAGCTCAGGAGGTAAGAGGAGCTCAGGAGGTAGGAGATCAGGAGGTAAGAGGAGCTCAGGAGGTAAGAGATCAGGAGGTAAGAGGAGCTCAGGAGGTAAGAGGAGATCAGGAGGTAAGAGCAGCTCAGGAGGTAAGAGATCAGGAGGTAAGAGCGGTTAGGCAGGTGGAGGGTTGCCGGTTTCATTCCGCCCTGGGTGTGTCGAAGTGTCTCTGAGCAAGACACCTAAACCCTAATTCCTCCAGAAGAGCTAATTGGTACCTTGCATGCCAGCCTATTGCCGAGAGTATGTGTATGAATGGGTGCATGAGAGGCATCAACTGTAAAGCGCTTTGGATAAAAGCGCAAAATAAAAGCAGTCCATTTACCATTTACTCAGTGCAGTTATGCAGCTAACTCATTAATCCTCCGTCCTGAAACAGGCCCCTGGACGTCCACACCAGTCCCGCCCTGCTCCATCGGGTGCGGAGGCCGTTAACGCTCACCGTCTCCCCGCGGTGAGCCACGAGGAGGCCCCATCCAGCCCAGCAGCCTCTCTGAGTCATCCCTCCACAGGACGGAGAGAGAGAGACAGAGAGAGAGAGAGGCACGCCGACGAGGAGAACGATGAGTCACGGTAGAGAGAGCGAGGGGGTATTGTGCAGAGATGAGTGACGGGTAAGGAACGAGCGAAGATGAAACAGACCGGAGAGCAGGAACAGAGTAACCCAGAATGCACAGACCTCATACAGCATGAAGGAGAAAGAGATTTTTTTTTCGTCGTGTGATTTTTGGAGAAAGCTATGCAAATATCCGTCACAATTAAGCAGAGCTGCCGGGAGAGTTGAACACGCAGACAGAAGTAGGTGACGGTGGCTGAACTCGCTGGTGAAACAAATTTACTATCTGGCGGCAATTTGTGCACTGAAACTGACTTTCATAAGCAGCAGGGATAATCAAAAAGACTTTAAGCACCATTATGAAGACTGGAGCCAAGCGTGTCTTCTGATTTTACACTACTTCCCATTTTAAAGCAGAAATACAGGACCCTCCAGGCCATTAGAAATGAGAGCTGGACAGAAACTGCCTCCATTGGCCCCTCCGCCTTCCCCATAAACCATGGATTAGCTTTACAAGTATGACTCATCACCAAGACAGGGAACCATGATGAATGGTACCAGTTGTACCACTCGAACACTGCATTTGTGCCTTTTGTATAGCACCATGACCTTTTTGATAATATTATGAATTTGTATCCCCCATAAATCAAGATGGATGCAAGCATGTAACATAACATAGCATAATGACGAGAACAGGCCATTCAGCCCAGCTCGCCTTTTCCTCCTGCTAAAGTGTACCAAATGCTTAGTTTGTGAGTGCGGGAAGTGAAGGGCTCCCTCTACAGGTGAGTGTGGGAAGTGAAGGGCTCCCTCTACAGGTGAGCTGCGTGTGTGACTCACCGGGCTTCAGCACGTTGATCCCCAGCAGGTTGGAGGTGCGGTTGGTGACCTTGGTCCAGGTGCTGTCGTAGTTCCTCCTCCACAGCTGGGCGCTGCACTGGTAGGTGCCGGCGTCCCGGCGGCCGGCGCGGTTCACCCTCAGCCGGAGGTTGCTGTTGGTGGGGGACTTGTCTATGGAGGCCCTGGAGCCCAGGCCCTGGAGCTGCTCGCCCCACTGCAGCGTGCCCTCGCGGGTCAGCGTCACCAGGTCCCGGAACTCGCCCCGGCCCCCGGCCTCGTCCCGGGGCTGGAAGCGCCAGGTGACGGTGGAGGGGACGCGCGGGTTGTAGCGCGGCTTCACGATGCACTGCAGGTCGAACGAGTCGCCGTACGTCACGCTGGGCGTCCGCGACGACGCCGACACGAAGAAGGAGGATTCTGGGAAGGAAACGGGCAGGGCACGGGGTCAGCGCGAGCGGGTAGTGCGGCTAGTGTAACCTCCTCAACACATTATTGCATTTCTGCCACATTCATTCTCCAGCTCTACATACATTCTCCACCTCTACTTTCCACCAGGGCATACAGCCGAGGATGGGCTCCCCCCCTCCATAGCTGGCTTTTTTCTTGCCACCTTTTATGAGTTTTTCTCCCGGCAGGGGAGGGTTATTTACCTCGCGCTTGCTATGTGGAGATTGAGGCGGTTTTTCTTTTTTTGGGGGCATTCTATAAAGCCTCTGTCACAGTTTTCCTTGACAAAATGCTTTACAAATACATTCATTTTGATTTGAGATACTGTTAGTCATCCAAACAAAATGGGCCAAAGAGGTGATGTATGCGTAAGGTCTCATCGTTGGCATTCATCCCTCAGCTATGCTCACCATACCTCTCACTGCACCCCCAAGGAAGACGACCTACAGGTAGCATTCATTCAGATCCCTTCACAGAACTCATTCTGAACACCGCCGACAGCTCTCTATAAATAGTCAATGCCCTGAGAAACGGCACCAATGCGTGTGTGGTCAGGGTGACCAATGAATCACAGCTGAAAAACAGTCATAATGACTTCACGACCGGTGCGCTTCAATCACACCATGCACAGAAGCTGTTGATTAGGCTGACTTTGAGGACCAGAATATACAATGTCTTGAGTAAAAGCGCAGAAAAGTACCGCAACCTTACTGCACGTCGAATTGTGACCCTGGAAATGAAGCTCCTCATTCGACATCTGCTACCTTTTTATAAGATTCAAACAGGTATGAAATGAACTTTCATGGGCAAAAACATCCAGGTCAGGTTATTCAAAAGAACGTTATTCGAAAATTGTACAAACATGGTACAGTGCAATGTGATTTCCAGTCATTTTCAATTGCATTGTGATTTGAATTACAATCAACTACTGTAGTTAGTTGGTACAATGGAATTCAAGTTTAATCATTAAAAAAAAAAAAATCTAACAGGACAAAAGAAATAGCATCACATATTATGGAGACTATTTCAGGTACTAATTAAAATGAATAATATCCTTATATCTATATACACTCAGTGAGCACTTTATTAGGTATTTACTTATTTTTTCGAATTAATTCTTCTGTTGCTGTAGCCTATCCACATAGAGGTTTGATACGTTGTGTGTTCAGAGATGCCCTTTGCATAGCACTGTTATAATGAGTGGTTATTTGCGTTACTGTCACCTTCCTGTCAGCTTTGACCAGTCAGCCCATTCTCCTCTGACCTCTCTCATTAACAAGGCAATTCCGTCCTGCTGCTCACTGGATTTTATTTTATTTTTTACGCCATTCTGAGTAAACTCCAGAGACTGTTGTGTGTGAAAATCCCACGAGATGAGCAGTTACAGAAATACTCAAACAATCATGCCATGGTCAAAATCAATGAGATCACCTGTTTCCCCATTATGATGGTTGATGTGAACATTAAATGACACTCCTGACCCATATCTACATGACTGTATGCATTGCACTACTGCCACACAATTGTCTGATGAGATAATCGCATAAATAAGTAGGAGTAATAAAGTCAAAATGTTCCTAATAAAGTGCTCGGTGAGTGAAGATCACCATTTGATTTCCTTTGGATATAGAAAATGTTGGTTCCATACACTAGCAATCCCTGGCCCAAACTGACCTTAATGTTGGTCATGACTGCCATTAATCCAGAAGTCACAGCAGTACAACTGGTTACATAACTAAGTGCCCAAAACACTGAATTACAGAGTGGAGCTAGCTTGAGGAATCTGTGGCATCTATGAGTCGGACCCATAATGCTCGGTACAAGAGGGAGAGAGGAGACAAACACGAGCCGGTGACAGACGTGGACTCAGAGTGTCAGCGATTACACAGAGGACCAGTTTCATCTTGTCACCTTTTTTTTGTTTGGATACTTTTCTGAGTTGTTTCAGGCTCAGGGGTAATTACACCCCACTCTCAAAAAGAGCAGAATGACATTTTGACATTAATATGCTTTGGATCCTTAACCATCCACAAACTTTCCCCATCTCTCTGAAAAGCAGCAATTAAGCCCGGAGCATAAAAACTGTAAGAGTCGTAAAGAATCTGTCATTACCAGGGAGGACTACCGATGAGAAGGTCGTCGAACAAATTCAGGCTGTCATTATAATGTTTAACTGCACAGCGTTTTATCACATTAATTACATGAATATTACCATTTCTGCACAGATATAATATCACCCACATCATCGTCTTCATCTTCATCATCTCCACAACTTTCATTCAATATATCAATGTACCTATATCAAGGTTTGGTGCTGGATAGTTGAGATGAGATGGGCAAAATAGCCAAATACAGTAATTCAGTTAGTTTAATTAATTAGTTCTGGCGGCATGGATGGCGCAGTGGGTAGCACTGCCGCCTCACAGCAAGGAGGTCCTGGGTTCGAATCCCGGTCGGCCGGGGCCTCTCTGTGAGATTGCATGTTCTCCCCGTGTCTGCGTGGGTTTCCTCCGGGTATTCCGGTTTCCTCCCACAGTCCAAAGACATGCAGGTTAGGCTGATTGGAGAGTCTAAATTGCCCGTAGGTATGAGTGTGTGAGTGTGTGCCCTGCGATGGACTGGCGACCTGCCCAGGGTGTATTCCTGCCTTTCGCCCAATGTATGCTGGGATAGGCTCCAGCGCCCCTGCGACCCTGTTCAGGATAAGCGGGTTAGGATAATGAATTAATTAATGAATAATTAGTTCTAATTAGACTGTATATGAGGTGTTCCCTTAGTATTTCCTGGTTTGGGATACAGTATCTTAAATCATAAAATGTGTGAAAATGCTTTGGCAGACTGTTATAATTAGTTATGAAAAAGGACTAATACATTTATTGTGAATATAACTGGAATATAAATTCTTTGTCTGAGAAATTGCCATTGAGGGCAATGTTTTTGCTGCTCTCAAATCCATATGCATAAACTGCTGGATTTTTGTCATGAACAGCATTGTCTCCGTTTTTGGTATTTCAGATAATCCCTTCCTAATTAATTTCTCTCAATCACGTGTCTGTTTCACCGGCCCTTCCAGATTGTCTCCGTGCTGCTGGAAGCCAATAATCAAGATGACAACTGCGGGGAAAAAGGCTTGCATCGGCTCATTAGAGAGAGAGCGTGACGGGGACCAACACATCGCAGTGGGCTGAGAAGTGCCTCCTTCATTACGACTCGTGTACGCAAGCTGCCATCTGACTGGCTAACGAGAGGAGAAGCAGAAAGAGTGATCGCTGAGCCTTTCATCATGCTTGCAGGGAGGAACAGAAGGCTTGGGCCACGAACCCGACTCAGTCCCTCTGTTAAACACCGCCCTGTCCCCCCATCTCCACCCCCGCCTCCCCGCCACCCGCCTACATGACTGCTTTTTCACTGCCGGCTCCTCCCACAGGCCTCATCGCCAGCCAATCCTGTCACAGGTCGTGTCTGAAACAGCTTACTTGCCTACTACTGAGTATACAAGCTGTATGCAAGCTGTACGCAACTTGTATACTCAATAGTTGGCAAGCGCAGGCAGTTTTGGACACGGCTATTGCGTTTGGGCCCTGCACTTCGGTCTGCTATAAACGTACCTCCTATGAAAATCTTGAAATTGTGTACATAAAAACAAAAAAACAAAAACAACAACAAACAAAAAAAAACATTCAGTTTTATAAGAAAATATTGTGTTTTCATAGAACCAAACACACTAAAGTTTGGTTTTTCGGCATACATACACATTAAGATCTCTTAGCTTTTTCAGTAACTACTTTAAAGCCTGATTCAGTGTTTGTTTCAGAAAAAAAACATCTGCTGCTCATCTATTTTGTTTTAGGCATAAACATGTGAAATAAGAAACAACAAACACTTATAAACACTTTGGATAATTATTTCTCTGAACGTTTGTATTATAAAATTATATCAGAATGAATTAAGTAATTTCACTAAAAGTATGTCAACATTGCGAAAGTTAATTTCAGTATAAGTTAATTTATTTAAATAGAATCTGATTATCCTACTTGATACAGGGCCTGATCCACTGCAGGTTGCCATTGAGTTCCAGGCCCTACGATACAGAGAAAGCTTTTTCTTTTGTTTCAAACGTATAAAATGTTCCCTTCACCGAGATCTCTAGCTGATCTGAGGGGCTAAACAGGATTCGATTCCTCTGCCTCCGAGGATTATGGGAGTACAGCATAATATAATTTTCCCAATGGCAACAGATTCAGAACATTCTGTCCTCACTCCGACTTTGACAGAAAAAAAACTCAGACATTTTATTTTGAGAGAGGCCACAGATTATCCCTGCTTCGGACAATCTATTGGTGCTTCCAAGTGAAACTTCTGTAAGCTTTCTGTTCTTGTCATTTTTTTAAATTCTAGGGGAAAAAAATTGATCTGCATTTTTCATTAAATTGAACCGCTCTCCAACAACGATATCCATTGACAGGCATTTGTCATTTTCAGATTTTGTCATATCAGTCAGAATATTTCGTATTTCATTCAGCATTTAGCCCACCTACAGCAGAGGAATTGTCCATGAATCGGGTGAATGGGTTTCCTGTCGACAGTTTACTGGCAGATTTTGTGATATCTACTGTGATCTAGTGTCACAAATCTTTCATGTCATCAAGTCATGTAGGCTACAGGGCTTCCTCCCACTCCACCTGAGCAGGGCAGGGCAAGCACGCGTCAGGTCTTTAAAGCCCAGACTGACCTAGAATCTACCATGTTTTCCCCTTCTAGTAGGAAGCAGAACTCTGTATGCCATCTCGGTGATGTGAAACATCTCTGATAGAAGCCTCACTTGGCCAATGCCTCTATGCAGACACTTCATACGTTCCCCGTGTTTGCGGTTTGTGTTTTTCGTTTTCACGTGAGCTCAATCATGAAAAGAGCGTGGAGTCCCATTACATCAACCACCACTACTCGCATATTCCGTAACTATAGCAACTGCTTGTAACTATAGTAATTACCCTGCAAGCAGTTCTCCAAATGAAACGAAGAGGAGGTACAAAGGGACTTGCACAGAAGACACGGGCCAAGATTGTTGATCACCTTGCAGAACTCCCAGCACCACGCCAAAAAACACTGGGAAATGAATTCCCACGTGGAACGACGTGGCGAATTAATTAGCACGTTACCCGTGGCGTTCGCAAAGCAGCCAGGCAAGCTCACACAGTAAGGACTCCCTTTCCCAGCACTACAATACTCTGTGATCTCCAAGCGCCTGGAACATCAGATAAGACCCAGGGAAGAACGCGGGTCTATTTATGACCATGGAGCCAACACTCTGCGTCTATGTGCATGAAGCTACAGATAGAGCTGGGAAAAGAGTGGCTATGCATATACATGCAATTATGCACTGTGCATGTAGGTACACAGACACGCAGACATACACATACAATTATGCACACTGCGCCTGTGTGTACACACATGCATGCACACACATACACATACAATTACACACATGCACACACATACACATACAATTACACACATGCACACACATACACATACACATACAATTACACACATGCACACACATACATACACACGCACACACGCAAAGCACATGCACATGCACACGCATACACACGCAAATCACATACAAACACACACACAGACAGACACACACACACACTCACAGGGATTCACACATGCACACACTTTTCCTCTCCCTGATAATTTATGCCGAATGCAGCGGTCTCTCCTGACGACAGAAAGCCGGAACATCTTCAGGTTGCACATATTTGCATTTGTGACTGGTGTAAATCACAGACGGTGATGAAACACCAGCGACAGACACTTTATTCACAGATTTTTCCCCCGAGGCGTGAAGCAGCACTAAAACCATCCCATAACTCACCAAACAGAATTCACACCTATGCAGAGAACCCCCAGCACCCGCAATGAGATGCACGCGCACACACACGCATGCATACACACACACGCACACACACGCATACACACATACACAGACACACAGACGCACACACACAGACACACACACCGACACACCGACACACACACACACACACACGCATGCATACACACACGCCCACACACACACACACACACGCACGCACGCACGCACACACACACACACACACGCACAGACACGCACAGACACACACAAACACACACAGACACACACACACACACAAAATTACGCACATCTCTAATACGATATCAAAATGAATCCCCTTCCCCGAGTTTAGGATTACAGCTTGAAGTCCCAGTGAAATCTAAATTGGCCTTCTCATCAATTTAGCTCTCAATAACCACACAAACATGTCTAAAAGTATATATTCCAAAATCATAACATATAGGAGTGGGGCATATTCACAATTTTCACTCTTTCTTACATTTCTTGGGCACAATACATTACAATTGAATGTCTTACCAAAGGAAAGATTGAAGTCTCAGTCTATATTCATTACATTTTCATATCTATTTCATATTTCATATCTATATCAATACAGAGTTATAGACCGTTCAGTAGAGGGTGTGCTCATGTGACAACTTGCCCCATCAGTGGGTAAATTTTCACACTATGTAGGGTAAGTTGTGACACTACATAGGGTAAGTTGTCACACTATAGAGGCTAAGTTGTCACACTATAGAGGCTAAGTTGTCACACTATATAGGCTAAGTTGTCACACTATATAGGCTAAGTTGTCACACTATATAGGCTAACTATATAGGCTAAGTTGTCACACTATATAGGCTAAGTTGTCACACTATATAGGCTAAGTTGTCACACTATATAGGCCAAGTTGTCACACTATATAGGCTAAGTTGTCACACTATATAGGCTAAGTTGTCACACTATATAGGCTAAGTTGTCACACTATATAGGCTAAGTTATCTTGTGCTTACCCACTGCTTTGACTTCGATGGCAGTCACCGCCGTCTTCTCTCCGATGTTCTCCCAGGTCCCGTCCGGAGACTGGAGCCACTCGGCGACGGTGCACCTGTACTCCCCCTCGTCGGCGGGCAGGGCGCTATACACGGACAGCGTGAAGGTGTCGGCCCGCGCGCGGTCCACACAGATCTCGCCGTAGCCGCTGCGCTCGCGGTACGAGGGCCCCGGACGCACCGTCCCCTCCCGGTCCACCGCGGCCACGTCCTGGGCCGGGGCCGCCCCCTGTCTGTCTGTCCACTGCCACAGCACGGACAGAGCGCCGGCCGTCGCCATGGCGCCCCGCACCGAACACACCAGCTGGACGGGGTCGCCCTCCGGGACCTCGGAGGAGTTGGCGGTCAGAGACACGCTGATGTTGGTCCCTGAGAGGAAGAGCGGAGGTTAGCACAGATACCGAAGCAAGAAACGGGCCACTTAGTACAATAATTATACACAGGGACGGGGATGGTTTCGTCTGTGAGGGAGTTAAAGTCAGAGAGAAGAATGGAAGGAGGATGAGAGGGAGGGAGGGAAAGAGGTTAGGAGGTATCACTGAGAAGTTGCAGCTATTACAGATATTGAAATGTTTTTCACTTCCAGATTTGCTGTGAGTCTGTTACAGTATAAAAAACAAATGAAAAGTAGCACTGAATAAACGTCAGGGATCAAAGCGTAGGCGTGAGTTAACTGCTATGTTATTTATGACTAGAAAAAGAATTAGAATTGTGCTGAAGGTTGAAAACCTTGATTAAAAATAAGTTGACTGACAGGATGGGAATTTTGTCAATTCTCAATAACCACACGAATATGTCCAGAAGTACATATGACAAAAAATGTATATATACTTCATTTATACTTCATACGAATGCTTTTGTATTTTCTCTTCAAAGCTTTTTCTCCTGCACTTCCTGGAAAACAATTTTGATTGTGCCCTTCAAAACCCCCCCGAAAGACCAGTATTGCTAGAGTGCACACTGTATCTCTTCATAAGCTAGCGCTGCTCTGATGTCTACTCTCCCTTGCGATGTTAAAAACAGGAAATGAGGGCCAAATAGTGGAGAGGACCACAGGCACTGAGTAGCATTTCCCATTTTTACTCCACTTAAGCAAAACACTAATTTATGCCGAGGGGCAAAAGGTCTCGGTCACAAATGAGTTATTATATCCGCAAATGTGCATCCAGCAAATTATATTAAAGTCTCTTTTTATCATTTATGTTATTAATTTAAGCACACTAGACTTACAAAGTATAATCTTGGCATTTTAGGCAATTATATAGCAGGATATTAAGTACATAAATAAAAGTACTGGGGTTAAGTTCCGCGGTAATGGGAACAGAACAGCTGCACCCAGCCCTTATTTTCACTGTGAAGTCTTCTCATTACAACCACTACACAGCTCTGCTGATTGCTCTGTACTGTTTGTTCCACAGAGATCACGGAACAACCCCACCACCCTCCACAAAAGCAAACCTTCTTAATTATTTTACTCGAACGCAAAAAGGAATAAAGCAGCGCGTTCCCCGTCACCATTTGCATTCGGATTACAATACGCCATCTTTGCCACGAGGCTCATCGGAGTATCGAGGGGAACACTTCCAGCTTTCCTTTTGAAGTTAGTGTCACTCTTTCAATATCCTCTCACCCACGGGAAAGCCAGGAAAAGGGAATCCTATCAAGGGCCAAACTGTCACTAGCGTTAGCGTCTCTTTCTTCTTCTGGCAGTCCCTCCCCTATCGGGGACCGAGAGGACCCTGGGTAATTGCGACAGACTAGCATCTGGAGAAAGAGCGAGAGAAGTCCCCCGAAAACCCTTCCCGCGCCAGAAAACACGGCCCCTGTTTACAAGCCCGTAACCGCAATTACAAACCTACGAGCGCACGCTAGGGGTGGGCGCCGAGCACTCCAACAAGCACCGTAACATGAAAGGATCTGCATGACGGCGTGAAATATTACACTCATTAAACCGGCCGGCGAATGCAAAATAATTCCGCTTGAACCGAGCGTTTACTTTCGGAAACGCGGCGCCCGGCGTTATTGCTTTAATAACACGAGACGCGCGCGAGGCGTCCCTGGCGGGAGGCGTCACGGGCGTAGCTGAAAGAGCCGCCGTTACTTGATGAAATAACGAAGGAGGGAGTGCAACATGGTAAGAGGGGGCTTCAGTAACGGGGGGAGAGCGCGCTGCAAAGACAGAATAAAGTACGATAATCTTAAGAAGATTTTGTGTCTTATATATTGAGACGCGTCTTAAAATCTCTATGACTTTCTTGCTGAATAATACAAAAGGATTGCCAATGAGGTGAGAGTTTGACACATTTCAATGGGCTAAGACAAGTTCACTTGACAAGCAAAGAGTAACTTAAAACAATTTAATATTTTCTACTTCAGAGAAAAAGAAAGGGTGGGGGGGGTTATGTATTTTTTAAGGAAAGTTACATATTCTCTTTGAAAATGTTTGTAAAATAAAAAAACATTTGATCACAAAATGAACACACTTGATGAGACAGAATTTTGGGCAGTGTGATTGAGCTCCATGGCAATATTTGGCCACAGTGTGTGTTTTTTATGTTGCAGGCATTCGGGTCCAGAGGAATGATTATGATTCGGGTGGAGATGGCGGATGGTGAGTTCATGGATCAGTGCCCCCCCCCTCCCCCCTTCCCGGCCGTGGGCCACTGATCCATGAACTCACCATCCGCCACGGCTCAGAGGAGCCGTTATGTCTTCTCGTTTACTGATCATGTGGCTCTGAACCCTGACCCCATCCTGTGACCCCTGTGTGGCCGCAAGCGCGTGTGTTACTCCGTGTTACTCCAGGCCTGGGGGATTCGGTCAGGCAAACCCGAGGGCCGGGGGCAGTCCCTCCGCCAATCACTTCACGTTCGTTAAGACCGAACACATGGGTATACATGTGACTGGGAGGGGGGGGGGGGGGGTGTATGGGGGGTATGGTTTAGAATCCAAGGGGGGGGGGGGGGGGGGCTGAGAAATGTCAGAACATAGGATTTTATGGTGGGGTCCTTTGTGATATCTTTTCATGGGGCAGACCTGGGTCAAATATGTCATCTGGGCTCGATTGATCGTGCCTGGTACAATTGCGCCAACAAAAAGAGCCAGAAGGTGAGGTTTGCTCTTTTTGAGCGCGTGTCATAGGTTTCAGTACACCAGACAAGCTCAGTAAAGCGTAGAAAAGTATTTGACTCCAAAACAATCACATATTTGACCCATGGGGCCCAAAGCCCCTGGTGGCAGGCCTGGGCGTACCCTCTGGAGGAGCACTCAGAACACAACACTAAGCCTCAGACAGTAAGACAGCACTAAACGAGTCTGCGAAGGGAGGCCGCATTGTCACATTAATCCTCAGACATTCATTTATTCAATGACTTCACGTCAAGTTCCGGACGGGGAATTTCTCATTTTGATGGATTTATCGCACACAATGGCGGTGGTTTTGTTCAGTAAAGACACTGGCTGCACAAAAGGGAGTCTCTGAACACGGGGGAAACAGTAGCTCTAAATCTCTCCCCGGGCTCCTAAGGACAGGATGCTCTGCCACATTACACATGTACCAACACTCCTATCCACTCACCTTTCTCATGTATTAAACATGCCACATTCAAACCGCCTAGATCTGCGCCTATTCCATTTGAGTAATTCAGGGTTAACCTTTTTGCTTTTGTTCTCCGCATCAGTGGAGCAGCTGCAGTTTGACATAATGGGCACTGTGCTAACAAGTAAATTGCCTCAACTAAAAATATTACCTCAGGCAATATACAAAGTTGACTGCTACGGGCGTAGCCTGTAGTCAGTGGTTAAGGTACATGACTGGGACCCACTAGGTCGGTAACTCCAACCTTTTATCTACAGTGCAAGCTGTGTCGTCATTCATAGGACCAATGCACAACCCTTTCATTCATACTGCAGATATGTCATGGGGGACAACGTTTGGAAACTTTGTCACCCATGAAGACAACAGTAAGACGCGTTCCTCATTTATGGGGACAGCAGGAAGTTGATTGCTACACTTAAGGGAACCACAGGAAGTTGTTTAACTCACATAAGAGAACCACAGGAAGTTGTTCATATCATATAAAGGGACAACAGGAAGTGGTTTAACCCACATAAGGGGACCACAGGAAGTGGGTTAACCCACATGAGGAGACCACAGGAAGTGGTGTGACTCACGTAGGGGCTGGACGGAGATCTGCACGTTGCGGGACCTCTTGCTGCGGTCGATGAAGTCGCCGGAGGGCATCCTCTCGCGCTCGGTGACCCTGCAGATGTACTTCCCGGTGTCCTCTGGGCGGAGCCAGCGGAGCTTCAGCAGGTGGACGGACGGGCTCTCCTTGCGCACGGTCAGCTGGCCGGCCGCCTCGCGCCGCACGTAGTCCCCGCTCAGCACCGGCACGGAGCTGGGCCCCACCAGGGCCACGGGGGAGCTGCTGAACACCCAGGACACGGAGAAGTAGCGGTCCTGGATGTTCTGAGCGTCGATGCTGCAGCGCAGCTCCAGGGTCTCGCCCGAGCTGTAGGCCCTCCGGTCCGTGTTCACCTGGATACTGAAGTCCCTGTCTGAGGGGAGAGACGCACACGCAAATACACACACACACACACACACACACACACACACACACAGACACACACACACACAGACGCACACGCACACGCACACACAACATTCCATTAGAACAGTGGTTCTCAAGAATGACATGACAGCTATAGCCATGAAAACCTCATATGAAGCAGAGGTCTACCAGGTTTGTACCAGGGAAATGCATTCTTTTATAATTGATAACTTGATAATGATTTTGGAGTGTAGACATTCACGTTTCTCCCCCCGAAATGCGTGGTGTCACCAGCTGTTTCGTTTCACACCGCAGACTACAGCTAAGCTCACATAGGGTGGAGTCAGAGGAGGACCTTTCATATTTGGCCTGCAGTGAACAGGAGCCTGACTGACCAGCAGGAGTAGCTGGAGCGCAATGAAACGCAGACGCCTCACTGACTCTCCCATACCCTGAGCCATGCAGTCTCCAGATGCACAGCACCCTGTGACCGCAGTCGTCACTGACACGGTCAAGATTTGACCTGAGACTGTGGGGCAGAAACGCGTTTATCCATAAACACTCCGCAATATGAAACCAGAAATGACATATTACCATCTGAACTTTCAGAGATATTAGGCTTTCTACTCAAACTTACCTCTAAGAGACATCTGGGGAAAAAAAGCATACAGGCTACATTCATCGATATTATCGAACTGGATGAGATTAAAGAGGAGTTGCAACCAAATTCCTACAGCACAGACACATCTTTGTCCAATCTGTGCTCATGACTAAGAAGAATTTACAGTATTACTAGACTTTCTCCAATCAGTGAATCTGAAAAGGTGTTATCTACACAAGCAGAAAATAGACTCTTAATACTGTACACAGTATTTAAATGCAAAGTATATTTGGCAACTGAAAAAATTTTCATAATCTCTGTCAAAATGAACAACTTGGACAGACACATTTTTTTCCCCACTTGTGGTAGATTGCGGAAATTTCAAGTGTAATATGTTTCTGAGAGGTGTTAAGAAGAGGTGTTAGGAAAATTATTTTTGATCTCTTTGTTACAGACAAAAGCGGCATTGCACAGTTCATTTCTATATAGTACACCTTATGTTCTCTGTACAAACAGTTCAATATTATCTCACCATATGTCCTTCCTTGAATAATACCTCAAGGCTGCAATTAAAAAGGCTTTAAGATTTCCTGATAACATGCTAATCTGTGAAGCCCAAAGCACTTCAGTGTGTACACAGATAATTTATAGAACAGACTACATTATGTGTGTGCATTGTCCTATTTATATAACATGCTGAATGTACTTATTCTGCACAAACAGTGAAATGAACGGAGCAGTGGTAATTCAGCAGTGCAGTGTGCACATGGCGCGGTCTTGCTAAAGCACAGCCAGAAGCTCGTTGCCTTGCTGTCGTATTAGCAGTTACCGGTCTGACATTGGTCCTTTAGAGTTGCCAGGTTTTAAAAATATTTGTACAGTTCCGGTTTGTGGCCCTAACTGGATAATGTAATGTCTAGCCCGTTTGTAATGAATTTGCTAATGAAAGACCCCCTGGTCCACTGTTGTTTCCATGGGGGATCCCCTGGTCTGACATACCCACCCCCCTAATCCCCTCGTCTGGCAACTCTCAACCTGTATGCTGCCGGCTGTGCACGTTGCCCGGTTTTGGAAAATTGTAAATCTGGCAACCCTAGGGGCCTGTGTGTACCTTGGCTGGCCTCTGCGGCAAAGATGGCAGTGTCACCTGCAAGAGCACCCCCTGGAGGGAGCTCTGGTGCATGACAGAGACACACCTCCCCTAAGTCCCTGGTATGGGGTTTTGAGGTGAGGGGTGACAGTTATAAGGTCTGTTGTTGAGGCTTTTTTCATGAGTGTGTGTGGTGTATGTGTATGTGTGTATATGTGCATGTGTGTATGTGTGTATAAATGTGTATGTGTATGTGTGTGTATGAGTGTGTGTGCATGTGTGTGTGTCTGCATGTATGCGTGTGTGTATCTGTGTGTATGCGTGTGTGTGTATCTGTGTGTATGCATGTGTGTGTATCTGTGTGTATGTGTGTGTGTGTGTGTGTGTGTATGTGTGTATCTGTGTGTGTGCATGTGTGTATGTGTGAAGGTGTATATATGTGTATGTGTGTGTATGAGTGCGTGTGCATGTATGCGTGTGTGTGTATGCGTGTTTATCTGCATGTATGTGTGTGTGTGTATCTGTGTGTATGCGTGTGTGTGAGTGTGAGTGTATGTGTGTGTATGTGTGTGTGTGTATGCGTGTGAGTGTGTGTGAGTGTGAGTGTATGCGTGTGTGTGTATCTGTGTGTATGCGTGTGTGTGTATGTGTGTGTGTGTGTGTGTGTATGCGTGCGTGCGTGCGTGTGTGTATGTATGTGTGTGTGTGAGTGTGTGTATGCGTGTGTGTGTGTGTGTGCGTGGATGTGTTTGTGTGCGTGTGTGAGTGTGAGTGTATGCGTGTGTGTGTCTGTGTATGCGTGTGTGTGTGTGTGAGTGTGAGTGTATGTGTGTGCGTGTGTGTGTGTGTGTATGTGTGTGTGTGTGTGTATGTGTAGCATGTGTGTGTGTGTGTGTGTGCGTGCGTGTGTATGTGTGTGCGTGTGTGTGTGCGTATGTGTATGCGTGTGTGTGTGTGTGTGCGTATGTGTATGCGTGTGTGTGTGCGTGTGTGTGTGTGTGTGTGTGTGTGCGTGTGTGTATGTGTGTGTGTATGTGTAGCGTGTGTGTGTGCGTGTGTGTGTGTGTGTGCGTGTAAGCGTGTAAGCGTGTGTGTGTGTGTGAGTGTGCGCTGGCACTCTGCTAGTGGGACGATGCCGCGGCACAGAGCTGGTGAGTAGAAGAGTAGAGCAGCGTAATGAAGCGTATAGTGGCAGGGCCCCATTCCCCGTCACAGAACGGAAGCGTCTTAGCCTTTAGCTTCTGACTAAAGGCTCCCATTCGACACCTTACAAACGAGACGTGCCGTTTCCAGTCTATCGGTTCCGTTCCGTCTCAATCCGAGTGAAATTCATTGTTTCCAGTGTCACAGTGCGACTTCGGGTTACTGCATACCCGTCTTTTAATCCCGCAGTTGTCAGTGCAAGATAAGGTGGAGAGGACACGCAAGACTTTGTCATTTCAGTCTCAGCACGATGCAGCACTGACACTCGGAGCGACGGGGAGGATGCATACTGACAGGTACGAGGCAGGTACTGGGAGGTAACATAAGGCCAGGGAGGAAAATGGAGCAAGAGAGGAGAAGGGAGTAGTGTACAGTAAAACTACACTACCCATAAAACCACAGCTAGGTACTCTAGTTGGGGAGATAGCGAGGCCATCCTGGTGGCACTTATCACACACTATTAAAAGGCAGGGCTGCACAGCACTGTTCCTGGAGATTGGAGATCTTCAATCCTGCTGTTTTTCACTCCAACTCCAATAAAGCACGCCTCATTCGATACCTAGAGATCTCATTGAACCGTGAATTAGTAGAATCAAAACTATGGTTGAAATGAAAACCCCACAGGACAGTAGATCTTGAGGAACTTATGGTCAGCCATAATCTAAGGGGTAAGATAACATATATAATGTATCACATATTTGTAACCATTAGAAACATTACAAAAAATCTGTGATGCTGAAAGGATTAAAATGAACATTTCAAGGTCTAGAGAAGGGCTTCGTTATGAACTGAAAAAACCATACTGCGCCTTTGTCAGAGTCGAAGATAAGAACATCTCTTCAGTTCTGCTGCCTAAACAACATTTTGGAGAAACAAACGGTGGTCAGGGAATGCTTCAATAAAAAGAACAGTGCGCATCTTTCAAAAAGCTAATTACACAGAAATCTATCAATAATTCAACAGAACTTCTCCATCATTTAGAGATTTGCTACAGCTGCGCCTATTCAATTCTTTCATTTAAAAATAAATGAACAAGAAGTCTATTTTCTATTGAGTCAATTTCATCCACGGTCCCCCAACGTAATGTAAGTACAGATCATTATTCACTGCAGTATTCCCTTTACAACAGACTGACGAGGAAGGAGACAAGGCCCTGGGTGTTCTGAGTAGCATGTGCTAGAGTAGACAACCCTCCTGATTTCAAAAGGGTGTGCGTCGCTCATTCTGGACAGGCTCGACAGATTTCACACACTTGGCTGACCATAATGAGGCCATTCTTCAGGACCCCACTCAGCACAATCGCGGCACTTGTGAAAGGGAGGAATCGGTGGGCTCGTGATCCCTGACACGATTAATACCAGGGACCGAAAAGTGACACGATGCCTCCAAACTAATTTCAAAGTCACGCAAAACGGAATCGGAGGGCGAGAGCGTGACCGAGTTCAGGCATCCATTTTGTCACCCGCATTTTTGCCTTGACACCAAACAGGTCCCGTGGGAAGGCGTCCATTTTGAGGTTTGTGCTAATTCTACTTCCCCAGCCGGGAAAAGGGCAGACTTCTCCTTGTCCTTCTCAATGACAGCGTTGTATAATGTGACTCGTGCAGAAAAGCTGTTCCACAGGCTGTTAACTCCTCTGTCAGTCTAGAGGAGTTATTCCATTATCTTAATTTATTATTAAAATTTCCCTCTTCGCCCACACTCCCGCACATATTCCAGTAATGCCTAAAAGAGGGCTTTCAGACGCTGTCAATCGAACGCCTCGGAGCAGTTCCACCCACATGACCCATCTAAAAACCCGCGGTAAGGTCTGCTGACTGATGATATGACTAATGGAAACAAATGCACTGTCCAGCTGGTTCGACGGCTTTCTAGACGGATTACTCACCGTAGTCCTGGGAGAGGGTGTACGTACAAATCCGAGCAAAAATCCTACAAAACGCCATAACAGTGCTAGAGAACATTCTCTGCTCTGGCACTGCAGATTACTGAGGCCTACAAGAATAACAGGCTGGAAATGCATTAATCAAAAGTCTGTTTCAATGGCCTAAACATTCATCAAACGCACTTCTGAAGGCTAGTAAATATGGGTGCCAGGTGTGCACAACGCCTGAGGGCTGGGTGCTCTGCCACAACAAAACCAGTCCATGAGACAAAAAGACCTCATTGCTTATTGATGCTGTATTGTTCACTATCTAAACTCATCATGTGTTTTCCACATTAACTAACCTTGTCCTGCACAGGAGAGACACATTTTAAATAATCCCTAGTACCAGCAACTAACGTGTAAAAGCTCTGGCTTGCAGAATCATGTTTGATGCTGAGATGAAGGCTTCACACCAAAATGGCCGCAATAAAATGGCGTTTATGAGGCGACGTCTCTTCTTATGGATTTAAAGTTGGTGTGCCGCCATCTCCATACTGTAGCTTCACACCACGGCCTTCTTGTCTCATTGATACCTCTGAAGGGCATCTACATTAGGGTACTTCAAGCCTTCCTGTCATTACTCAGTATATGAGAGATACATTAAGCAATTCAATGTCTACCCAGGATTGTAATTTGAAGGATATAACCACTAGAGACCTCATTGGGTCAAGCCGCTTGCTTTATCTCAAGGAAAATAACATCTTGACACTCACAGGCTGAGGAGGCTCAAGTATGGGAAAACCTTTCAGCAGTAGTGGTCAAACAGTCTCTCACCATCTAGTAGCCAACTTCAGACCGGCTCTCATCCGCAGACATTAATTACACATCACAGCCAGTTCATCGGTTTCTCCTTTTACCCCTGGCTATGAAGCCAATTGTATCCTTCACTACATGATCCCATCAGAACCTGGCAAATTTATAAACGCTGTAGTTGACTTTTTCAGCGTTGCTGTCTGGCTGAAAGCCAACAAACCCGCGTAATTGAGAGTAGTTTGACACGTTTGGCTCAGCAGGTTGGCGTTAGGTCGATGGCCTGCTGTTGTGGTGGGTTTTTGTAACTGACTTGATGACACAGAATAACAAAGAGCAGCACCCCAATGTGCAAATCTAAACTATAAAGGGTCTGTTCAGTGACTCAGATCTGGGTCAAATATAAAACTGTTTTGGATTCAAATACATTACTGAGCTTGTCTGGTACATTGGTGCCTATGAAAGAATCTTTTTGAGTGTACTTCCCCACTTCTGATTCCCTTTGTTGGCCCAACTGAATCCTATTTGACTATTTGAATCCAAAACAATTACAGGGTCGACATGAGCTCGGGAGGTAAGAATGGTTCATCTGGCTGTTGGAAAGGTCGCCGGTTCGATTCCCTTGCTCCAGACAAGCTAATTGGTACCCTGCATAGCAGCCTATTGCCATTGGTGTGTGAGCCTGTGTGTGTGTAAAGCACTTTAGATCAGGGGTGTCAAACTCCAGTCCTGGAGGGCCACAGTGTCTACAGGTGTTTGTGGTTTCCTTTCAATCAGAACAAGGTGTGTGCACTCTTTAGCCAAGGAAAGACTTAGAAATGTATCTCTCGTGCTGAAACACACCAAAAACCAGCAGACACTGCAGCCCTCCAGGACTGGTGTTTGATACCCCTGCTTTAGATGAAAGCATTCTATAAATGCAGTCCATTTACCGTAACGTATCTGACCCAGGCCTGTCCGAAACGTACCTGTGGGCTGCACTTTGACAGAGGTCTTCTCGGACTGCTTCCGGGTCATGGCGTACCAGGAGCGGTCCGGGTCCTGAATCCACTCGGCCGCCTCGCAGTAGATCAGGCCCTGTTCAGCGGGCTGCAGCTTGTAGATGGTGAGCTTATAGGTGGCGCTGCTGGTCTTGTCCAGGCGAAGGTCGCCGGTGTTGAAGCGCTGCTTGTAGGGGGCTCCCGCCCGGAGCACAAAGTCCCGGGACAGGGTGACCAGGTCCTGGGGTGGGGCGCTGTGGTTGGGGGAGCGCAGGTACCAGCCCACGGAGAGGTGCGTGTGCTGGGGGGTCTGCCGGGACACCTCACAGGCCAGCTGCAGGGTGTCTCCCTCCACCTTGCTCAGGGTCTGTCCCGCTGAGGTGACGGTCAGGGTGTCCGGAATCACTGCGGAATACATGGTCAAGAGCCGTTAGCGCCGGGTATCACTCCGGAATGACTCCGGAATGACACAGAGGAAGGCTGTTAGCACATGGAATCACTTCGGGAATGACACAGAGAAAGGCTGTTAGCACATGGAATCACTTCGGGAATGACACAGAGAAAGGCTGTTAGCACATGGAATCACTTCGGAATGACACAGAGAAAGGCTGTTAGCACATGGAATCACTTCGGGAATGACACAGAGAAAGGCTGTTAGCACATGGAATCACTTCAGAATGACAGAGAAAGGCTGTTAGCACTGGGATTTACTTTGGAATGACATGGAGGAGGACTATTAGTGCTCGGGATCACTGTCGAATGACAGTTGACTGTTGGCGCTCTCATAGCAAACACATTTTTTTCTTTGATCCAAAACACCATTAGGTCCAATAAACTCAAAACCAGGACACTATTTTATTCTTATTTCCATTTAACCTTTATTTATCCAGGTCTCTCGAGATAAAATCACATTTTCAAGAGAGACCTGAAATTAGCATACATTGTGTGTCATAAACATAACACACCCATCACACACAAAACACATAACGCGATACACAAGCACAACAAACCTCTTATCCGCTTATGTTCAGTGATACAAACATAATAAATAAATAATTGTAGGTTTTATATTATGCACAAACCCCTTAACATCATTGTCTGCAATTTCAGACACTGAGGAGACCTAAACTGCAATTACCACACATCCCCGGAGGACAGAGCATCTCTCTCCCTCTCCCTCCTTGTGATATACACGAGGAGTGGACGTGCGACTGGCATCGCGCCAGTGCAGCATCTGCCCAGACAGAGACGTGTGCAGGTGCTGAAGTGGAACCCAGCCACAGGGCGATACCGGAAACCGTGACTTCAGCTAAAACCAGACACGCGTGACATCACTCAGCCGTCACGTGACCGGGCGTTGAATCCACCGTCACGCAGATGGGTGGGGGGACCTCGATAAACACCCAGCTACACTCCGTAAACGCGTGATCGGAGAAGACAGGCCGAATGGCTCTCATTGAGGGGATAACACCGTATCCCTGAGTGAGTAACATCAATTAGTCACGGGCTGCAAGGCATGCTGGGACACTGATTCACCACGTCTGGAGGAGTTGCATCTGAGCGTCAGGTTCTCACCCAGATCTGGCAGGAGCGTTCTGCAGTGACGGACCGAAATAGCCTAATGATAATCTCCTAGGGTTGGAAGTGCTTCTTTTGATCTTACATATTTTAAACAAAATAAGAGATGAAAAGTAGTTCACACAAAGAGGAAGAACAAAACCTTGCCAGGGAGGTGTGAGTGAGAGAAGGATGGCTTGTTGAGCAAACACGAGGTGGAGCGATGCAGAAGTCTCCAGAAATAGCCACAGACCCGTGAAACGAATCATCAGGCGGGATTATTCTCATCGCAAAAAATGTGACATTCCCATCACACTTCCACACTATTTTTACACATTCCTCAGCACGGCAGTTTGACTGAGGCTTAGCCGTACTTTCAGTCCACATACACTCACTGAGCACTTTATTAGGTATTTATCAGACTTCATTTCTTGACTTATTGGTTTTCTGCTGCTGTTTTTCGCACCATTCTCTGCAAACTCTAGAGACTGTTGTGC
Source organism: Conger conger (assembly GCF_963514075.1). Taxonomy (NCBI): domain Eukaryota; kingdom Metazoa; phylum Chordata; class Actinopteri; order Anguilliformes; family Congridae; genus Conger; species Conger conger. The sequence goes on from NC_083776.1 coordinate 19,605,996, forward strand.
ATGAAAATCCATTTTTCCATTCTGATGGTTGACATGAACATTAACTGAAGCTCCTGACCTGCATCTACATGATTGTATGCATTGCACTGCTGCCACACAAGTGGCTGATTAAACCAGCTCAAAGCACCCTGTCTACTCTCAACAATCATTCCACATTCAAAGTCACTTCTTTAATTTTGCTTCTCCATTCTGACATTTGGTCTGAAAAACAGCTAAACCTCTAAACCTCTGCATGCCATTATGCATTTCATTGCTGTTACATGATCGGCTGATTAGCTGGTACACAGCTCTACCTAATGAAGTGCTCATTGAATGTACTTCAAGTCATAGTAAATTTTAATTAGGTAACTAATTTACTAATTACAGTTGTGCTACTGATTGGTCTTCACACCTGACTCCCAGATAAAGGGAGGGTGGAAAACTAGCAGTTCTCGGCTCTTGAGGACCGTGATTTCATGATCCGTGCAATACTGAATGCCATGGACCATGACAGAGAGACGACAAGTCCCTCGTGACCTGTAACCTTTTCAGAACACGGGCCTGTCTCCTGACCTGTGCCCACATGCTTGTACATCCATTATCTTATCTGCCTGTCTACTGCTGGGAAGACAACAGAACCTTTGTTTTCCGTTACAGAACCTCCTTCAAGTGCCATTAGACTTCTGACCCGAACACATCACACTTCACTGTTAGAGCCAAACCGGGGCTCTGTAAGGGAGAAAAGGTCAAGTAGGATTTCTGTGGTTCTGGGGATGGAATTCTCATCTCCAGTTGAGTGGAGAGCGTATATGAAGAGGGGATTTTGAAGGCGAGGCCTTTAGAAGCCATTTTGGGGAATAAGATTACCCTGAAACAACCTTCTGACTGGGACCACAGATTAAGTCTAGGAGTGTGTGCGTATGATTGCATTGAGTGCGGGAGCTGAATTATTCATCTGCTTGTTTTCATGGCAGAATAGAGGAATCAAATGAAGTGTGCGTGTGTGTGTGTGTGTGTGTGTGAGTGTAAGGGGGGGATGAGAGAGAGAAAAGGAGAGAGACCTGAATAAATAAAAGTAGAAAAGAGAGAAAGAGAAGACATCAGAAACCCAAAGAAAAAAGAAGAAGAAAAGAAAGAGAGACGGAGAAAGAGAGGGACAGAGAGTAACGCAGAAAGAGCTCTGTCTAACAGCAGACCCCCGCGGAGAAGTTTAGAATGCCTGAGGTACCAGCAGACAGCTAATGAATCGAGAGAGAAAGGGAGAGAGAAAGAGAGAGGGAGAGACAGAGGGACCGAGCCCAGTTCTGGCGCGAGTAGGGCCACTACTGTGAGTTTTAATAAGGCTCCCCCACTGTCACTCTGTGGTAAACTGGTTCAATAGTTGTAGAGAACTGTGACATGCTCTTCCATTCTCTTAGACCAGTTCCATTAACACTTTAAAGGTCCGGGGTCACAAATAAGTCATTAAAATGCTCTTAACTGAACATTCTAATGCTGATCCATTACACATATTTATCTGATGCTTTTATCCAAAGTGACTTCCAGTTGATTAGACTAAGCAGGAGACAATCCCCAATGTGGGGTTGAGGGCCTTGCTCAAGGGCCAAACAGCTGCATGGATTTTAACGTGGCAGCACCAGGGGCTTGAACCACCAACCAGGTCCCAGTCATGAACCTTAGCTACTCGGCTCCAGGCCACCCCATACAGGCTGTATGGCTACAGGTTGATGCAGATCACTACTGGTAATTGTGAAAGTAAAAGTGTTTGAGAACACCGACTTAAGACCGAGGCTAAACCTGAGCCAGAGGGGACAACAAAAACACAAACTGAAGCACAAACCGAAAACACTGGTGAGCAGCGTTTTCCTTACAGGGAAGCCCCTCTGGCTGTTCCCCACCCTCCACCTGGTGTGTCCATGCAGGGGAGGGGGAGAGGTGACAGCACTCTTCCACACGGTAGGAGATGGTGAAGAAAGGGAAGGCAGCACTTAGCCAGAGGAATGGTCGCTGTTGTTTTCACAGTCACAGTCTTATTTGGGAATCTGTAGTGGTTAAGTTACATGACAGGGACCCGCAAGGTCGGTGGTTTGACCCCCAGTGTAGCCACAATAAGATCCACACAGCTGTTGGGCCCTTGAGCAAGGCCCTTAACCCTGCATTGCACCAGGGTAGGATTGCCTCCTGCTTAGTCTAATCAACTATAAATCGCTTTGGATAAAAGCGATTTTCAAGACACTCAAAGAGGAAGAAACTTGCCTCAACCAACAACAATGTGTAGGACCCACATTTATATTTCACTAGGTAGAGTATGTGTGTGTGGGCGTGTGGACTTCTTCTCAAGGTTCTCGCAATGTACAGCAACACATCATTGCTGCTGACATATTATGTGCATGTAGAAAAGGCATGTGTTAAGATGATGCATCAGCCGGTAATTCACACAGTGATGCTGGTGGTGCTGAGGATCGGGCAGGAGTACAGGGCAGAACATGAGGAGACCACTGCAGCGCTTCAAGCAAGAGCAAATTCTATGCCAGAAATGTATTGTTCAGAATAATCTGGAAGTCTTCTGTTAAGGGGGTGGCGGGGTCAGAGTGCTGGGGTAGCTGGTCTGCTTATTCATTGTACTCTAAATAGCCGCTAGTCTACTTATAAATGTCAACAAACAGATAGAGGTTTCGCAATACCATGACAAAACAATTAGGTTCATAATTAGCGAAATATTAGACAAGTTATGCTGGTATTTTATGGAGTCACAATTAGTCACTTTCCAATGATTCAATGACAAACAGTGCAATGTCATTTTAAACCAGCAAATGCCGCTGTTCGACATCGGATTTCTTCTGATTTTTTCTTTTTAGTCGATTTTCATTTTTTAATCCAACGTTAGTGAAGGCGGGCCGTTTTTTGTTAAGCTGGCCTTAACTATTAACCACTGTGAGAAACACTGAATAGATGCTAGATGCTATGTTATAACTTTGCCAACATCATCATCATCATAAAGCTAACTACGACATTAAGAATTCTATGCATGTTCAGGCTTGTAGGCTCATCAGCATTTTATGAAACTATTCCTTTTTTCAACTTGTCAGATAAACCGTGTACGGTGTATAAGCTTCCTGTCACATACCACGCAGAAAGAACTTGACAGTTTCTTGCCGTCCCCACCATTTTCTTCAACCCAAGCCCATCTCCCTTCGTTTTTCACTCCCCTCTCAATTAGGCTTGTGTCTTCCTGAGTTTGAATTAACTTCTCTTCCATGTTTCAGCGGAAAATACCTGCTTGTAAATGAAGCTGGCCAACATGATGAATGTGTGGTTATAACATTGTTAGTGCCACAGAGGCAGTCTGCTGTATTAGTTCTGGAGTGTACGAATGGGAGGATCCTTCAGAAAATAAAACCTAAAAAACCAAAAGATGTCTTCTGAAATGCATAAAATATTTGAGCTCAAAATGATCTCGCATTAACAAGAAATGTATTAAAATGCGACAAAATTAAGCCTATAATTACAAGCTAGCAGTTTCCAGCAGTCTAGCTGTGAAATCCAATGTGACTGTTGTGTAAATGACTTCATACTTGGGAGAGTTTTGTTAGAGTGACTTCATACAGTGGTGACTGGGCTGGAGGATTTCATATATGGGGGACTGAGCCTTAGTGTCAGGATAGGAACTACGCTGTCATTGGTCCAACTGAGGAACAGAGCGCTGTCATTGGTCTCACTGAGTAACAGAGTATTGTCATTGGTCGATCTGAGGAATAGAGGAATATCATTGGTGGATCTCAGGAGCAGAGCTCAGTCATTTGTGGAACTGAGAAAAAGAGCACTGTGGAGTCATCCTGAGCCATCTGGCCTTTTGTGTAACAGAGAAACAGACCTCTCCTCAGTACAGAATATTAACCTTCCACCCACCTCGTCAAACACTAACACCACAAGACAAACCCACCCGACTCCACTCCCAGTAACAACCTCCGCCTGTCACCATGCCTAGGACACACTCCGCCATATCCGCGAGAAACAACCTGTCAGGCACCCTATTTCCACACAGATGACAGGTGGCCTTGAATGAGAATGAGCATAGAGAACGAGCTCCGTGTGGCTGCCATGATCGTCACCGTCAGTATTCTATGTCCTTGTTTTCAGACACAGATTATCAGCCGGAGGTTCAGAGGGCAATGCTGCTGTTGTTTACATGGTGTTATCACCCCATTGAAGCAACGCTAGAGAAAGCTCTGTTCGGTTCAGCCCAGCCTTTATCCACGCAATCAGACCCAACGTCTGGCCCTCTCTCCACAACATGCGCGTTAAATAATCTCACCAAGAGTCCATTTATTTTCATGGCCGAACCCGATATGCACCTCTGAAGGTTCCCCATGTAGATTTAATTTGTCACCGGCACGGGGCACACCTAAAGAGATGAATCATTACACGGTGACACCAGCTATCTGACACCATCGAAATGCGTTCACATGGAAAACGAATTGCAGTATTGCAGACTGATGGCGGCTAGCTGATAGCATCAGCTTGTAGCTATCCTTTTACTGAGAAATATTTGCCCTCGTTAGCATGCACTAACAGCATCTATGCCAATGAGCTGCAATGCTACACACTGACAGCGGCATTCACATATAGTACGCCCTATACAGTAGCAGCACACATTTGGCAATATGTGCCAATGCTAGGGAAGGCAATTTGATTTCTCTCCCATATTTCTACTCGCTCTCACAAAGTTCTCATTCAACTTTCATTGCACAAAAAGCAGTGCCAACCTATTTTTAATCTAATGCACCCTAGGGGTTTTCAATTTTACAGTAGGAATGAACATTTCTTTAGAATTACAAGACAATGTGGGCACACCCACCCGATTGAAGATTTGTGGATCTTTCACTTGAAAGTGAAGGCAAAATTATGACTGAAGACTTTGAGGTAGGATTTCACATCTGAACTAATTAGCAGGTATACTGTTTGGCAAGAACCACCTGTAAACAGTTGGGTCTTATTTGTAATGAGGCAGGATTTTTAATGATGCACTGCTTTTTTATGATTTGTTTTTACTGTTTTAATACGACCCTTTAACCCTTTATGGTGTGAGATCACTAATAGGTGATTAGAATGTCCATATGTAACTGAACATTCTAATGCTGATGTCATAATCACGACTGGTAACTGAAAGTTCTAGAACACTGACTTAGAATTTAAAAAAAGAAACATTCCAAAATACCTCTACTTCAAGGGGTTAAGATAAGAATTAATATAATTATATTCATATTTTTGCAGTTGCTATTATAGAGACTAAAGCAATGGATTGTATATGAGTACACCATATTTAAATGTGCAGGCTCTACTCTGCATTGACACACATGGAGAATCCAGCTGAAGTCATTACTCAGAACAGCACAGCAGGACACCCTGCAAGTGCTCTGCTCAAATCAACTAGAACCAGTCAATGATCTTATCTGACTACATTAAAGACCGTTCTAAACCAACAAACCCTGTACTGTTATAGTAGCCAAATGGCCCCATGAAATGGGAACCACACATAGGGGACCTATATAGACAGAGAAGAGATACAAAAAAAACAGATTGACAGTGGAAATGATTTGCCAGTTTGATTATGTGCTCCTAATCTGGGCAGGATTAAGGCCAGGGAGGAAAGACTCTGAGACAATATGGAGCAAAGCATTGTGGGCCAGCGTGTTGTTAGTGGAGAGAGAGCAGTCAGATTTACGGCCCTTTCTGCCCATGTCACTGGGTTTACAGCCATGGGTCACCTTACAGAAAACACCTTTTAGTGTGTTTTATTGCACTGTCCCGCTGGTATAGACTGGGGTTTAGATTTTCGGTGAAATTAGCCGCTATATTATCCTCAAAATAACTTGAAGCTGTGCCTCTAACACTTAAAAAAGAATACAACAAAATAAAACTATTTTTGTTGGGCAGAGCTGCAAAAACCATTTTCTGAAAATACTTGAAATAACACAAGCCGTCGTGGCGGGCAGCCCGCCAGCACTCTTTCACACACGCAATTCTTCCAGAAGCTTCCAAAACGTAAAACGGGGAAGGGTTTAGCCACAGTCCACAGTCAACAAAGAGTCTCTCGAGACCGGCAAGGTCCAAAAATACCAGGCACTATAAGAAGCTCAGGTACTATAAGCAGAAAGTAGAATTACACTGAGCGGAAGATAGAAAGAGACACGGAGATGGGGGGATAAAACTTACGCCTGTAATCTTCCCTTTAAAAATCGGTCGCAACAGGCACCACGGCATTTACTTGTAAATGAAAAAGCGTTCAGAAAACCTTCAGGAGGCAAGACTGGCATCGCGCTAGAGCCCACTTCACCTCACAAAATGCGCGGAGGCAGGATGAACACACCTGGCCTCGCATTCCCAAACTGCCAATCCGGCCGCCTCTCACCTCTCAGACAGAACATCAATCTGACTGCCACTGGCCTCATGAATAAAGCCACTGTCCGCACAAACAGAGGTCCTCAGCCCAGCCTCATCACCAGAGAGCGGCCCTTGCGACAGCAATGCAATCACAGACCGTGACAAGCTCTCATTGATTCTGTGGATAAATTCCCCCTCAGACCTCCTCGCTTCTGTCTTCGAAATATTCTCAGCAAGCAATGCGCGGTGGAATAAGAACAGAACAAATTACAATCCTAAAAGTCCATTCTGTTTGCACAGATGGCCAACGGGCAACATGTTTTCATAATAGACGCTCTAAAAAAAGACTTCTCACTTCAAGATGACTGAAACTTGTAATTAAATAAATTCGTTTCTAAGAGGCATTGTGTGGGGCTCCAATTATTTCAGAAGAGAATTGAAATCCAGGCATCCCACCACTCACACTCTCAGACCTGCGACCAAATGACCAGAATAAAATGCAGATTTAACCCTTTAAGGTGTGAGAGCTCAACTATGCGATGAGAATGTTCTTACCTGAACATTCTAATGCTGATGTAACAATCACTACTGGTAATTGAAAGCAGAGTTCTAGAACACTGACGACTTATAAAAAAAGTCCCAAAAACCTTGTGTTTGAAACCACATACTCGCATACTCATATTAAATTTCAGGCAGATTTTTATTCAAATGTAGCATGAGTAGTCTGCTAAGTATGCGGTGGTGAACACAGCCCAACGCTTCAAAGAGTTAACGTTCCAGAAAGCCATCAATTACTAGGGATAATACTCAGGTGTCTGGGCTAACAATGGGATATCGGGTGCATGTGAGCACAGTCAGTGAGCTGACGGTTAAAGTTGCCGCAGAAACAGAATATTGCTGTTTTCTGAGCCTCTGTCCCCATGCTACACAGAGGGCAGACTCACTGCTGCAACGACAGATTACAGTTTACTGCAGTGCAGGAAGAGCGAAGAGAGGGAAGGAGGAGGGATAATAAACAGACAAACATTTCACATCAGCGGCGCTCCTAAATTACACTAGACTTCCTCAGTAAAAACTGCATTACTTTCCTTCCCATCATAACTTAAGGACAATACTTCTTACGCAGCAGGTCTCCTTACTGGGTGACTTTCCAATTATACACCCCATGCCTTATTCATACAGATATCCCATTCTGCCCTCTGTTTTGTCAACCTCCATTTCCCCATTCATCCTTTTTACTGCTGGTTTTCTGTGGTTCCCGTGGTCACGTGGCTTCTTCGGTCAGACACAGCAGAAATTATGTGTCTGACCAAAACAAAACGAAAACAACCTTGCGTACTAGAGACACATGAACTTGTACTGTATCAGTCAATACCTCGCCAGGCATTTTTCCTCGTTTCTGTTAAGCCAACAAAGAACGAAGGGTGGGGGGGGAGTATTCCATCTTTGCTAAGACAATAACAGAGACAAGCAATAACAAACTGATAACGTTTTGAACAGCTGCAGAGTGAGGTATTGTACACATTAGCTTCGGCTGAAATCAGAAGTCTCATAACGCAGTATTGACCGAGCAAGCTTACACAAACGTGAGAGCAGGAACCATGCTAAAGGGGACGGCGGAGTGTAGCCTTCAACCTAGCAGCTAAGGCACATGACCGGAACCTGGCAGGTTGGTGGTTCAAGCCCCTGTGTAGCCACAAAAAAATCCTTGCAGCTGTTGGGCCCTTGAGCAAGGCCCCAACACCTCACATATCTCCAGGGGGGATCGTTCCCCATTTAGTCGAATCAACTGTAAGACGGTTCCGATAAAAGAGTTGGCTAAATAAATGACATTAAAATTAAATAAAAAATGTAATTGTCTGCTCAGGAAGGCACTGTCCTGCTGAAGCAGGACGGGAGAGCTGGAGATCTGGTCTGAAGGGAGCTGAACATGTAGTATTACTGTAAAGTGTTACCCTGCAAAGTTTATTGGTCCATAAAAAACAATTATGAATAAATATTATGATTAAAAACTATTATTCATAAAAAGCAAGATGCCCAATGAAGGGAAAAAGATTTTTCAATATCATGAAACAATATTCATTACGTAAATGACAAAATGGCCTATAAACGATGTTTATAAACGACAGTGGCTCTAGCCAATTCACACCAGCAGATTGCACACTAGAGGTCTCAATGAGTCCCCAGGAACCCAATACCCAGGACTGGGCTTTCCGTTTCCAGACGAGACAGGGCCCGGGGCTGAGACAAGTTTTAGCAAGTAGCACACCCAGGTCCTGTTATACAACTGTATCTGTGCGTCCAGTATACACTCACTGAGCACTTTATTAGGAACACCTGTACACCTACTTATGCATGCGATTATCTAAACAGCCAATCATGTGGCGGCAGAGCAATGTATAAATTGATGCAGATATGGGTCAGGAGATTCTGTTAATGTCCACATCAACCATCAGAATGGGGGAATGGTGATCTCAATGATTTTGACAGTAGCATGATTGTTGGTGCCAGACAGGGTGGTTTGAGTATCTGAAACGGCTCGTCTCCTGGGATTTTCATGCACAACAGCCTCTAGATTTTGCAAAGAATGGTGCGAAAAACAAAAAAACACCCAGTGGGCAGTAGTTCTGGAGCAGAAACGCCTTGTTAATGAGAGAGGTCAGAGGAGAATGGCCAGACTGGTCAAAACTGACAGGAAGGTGACAGTAATGGAAATTAGCACACATTACAACAGTGGTATGCAGAAGAGCATCTCTCAACACACAACGCTATAACCTCTTAGTGGATAGGCTTCAGCAGCAGAAGACTTAAGTCTAAAAAATAAGTCTAATAAATAAAGTGCTCACTGAGTATGTCACAATTGAATAACTGTATTGATAAACCACGACATGAATGCTAAAGCCATTACCACTGGGTCTAATGACTGTAATTTTGCCCTTCAATAACCATAATAAATAAACACATAAATAAATAAATACATTAATTATTATTTGGCATATTTGCTTCTGCACAGGTGGCAATAAAAGAGCCTGATGATATCAGCGCTGATGAAACTGCCATCCACTTGTGACTGGAAGCTGCAAGGCTGGCAGCTCCACTGAAAGCTTCAGTTATTAAAATATACAGTATAATTCCGTATTAATGCGGTTTCACAGTCCTGCACAGAAATAGCTCGTTCTATTTTCATGTGTAGACTGTGGAGAAAATGAACAGAATCAAACTGGTTTCCAAAGTCATCAAAAGCTCACGCGACGCACCCTTGCACTCTCACGCATACATAAAAACATTCATAGATTTTACTACATCCTTGCAATTAGCAGGCCTTTGAAGGGCTATTGGAAACATTAATAATTAAAGTAATAGTTGCATATGAATAGCATCTTTTAGTGTTGTGTGACATATCATGAAAGGTTTATGAAGAGCATCTCATTGTGCTCATTAAAACACTCGCTTCCTACACTTCTGTAGCGTGTGGCTGCATCTTGCTGATTCGGAAGTCGGCTGCATATGATGAGACGATATTCGATATCACAAACCTCATTTTCACAACTTTTGCGGAAATGTTTTTCCGTCCCTATAGAATGCCTCTTTATCTCCGGGGACAGGCAGCACAAGTTTCAAAAGTCCAAACAGCGAAGGAGCTCGCCTTCATTTTCTCCTCCGAACACATGCCGCCTGCGTTCAGTACGACTTGCCTCCAGCACAATATTTCTCCCACAACAATGCGAGCATCGCTCAACAACAATACGAGTGCTCTCACGCGCGCCTTCAAACAATCAGTACCAACATAGGCAGAGAAATTAACGAGACCCAATTTCACCCAATCCCGAAACCTAGCCACGTGTCAAACGCGAAATTATTCATATTTATTGCTTCACTCATACATAAGCTGGGAGTGGCCGTTTGATGAGCAAAAATAACAATAATTTAAAAAAAGGACAAAGTAATTTACTTGAACGTGTGATGTGTTATTTTGAGGCCAAAGCAGAGTGCTGAAACATTCAGTCATCACCTTCAGTCATCTCTGAGAATCATATCGTCTTTTCGTACCGTGTTTACCCCCAGTTAAAAATAAATCCTTTCCGTGGATAAGATAAAGCACACCTAAAAATACTGTTGCCAGTGACAACGAGATACAGCACACTTGACTCTTAAGTAGTCTTCCATTATCTGTTGACCCTCTTAGTGGTATAAACCTAGTCTGTTGCCCAGTTCACTGTGTAACAGAATAAAATGAATAATTCTTACTCTTTCAAGCAAGGGCTTCACAACTAAAAAGAACATCCAGCCCATTTATATCCTGTGATGCAGTTTGCTAAATTTGTATGACACTGGTGACACTTCAAAATGGGCAACTAAAATAAGAGGAAGTCCAAGAGTGGCACAGAGCATCATGTTGGGAACAAGCCCAGCTGAACATAGAGAACCGATGTCTACCTCCCACAGCTGAACACAACCAGAGAAGTGCTGCAGACTATGAGAGTTTATCCTATTAATATAATCTTTGATTCATCTAAATTTGGTCAAAGGAAACCCCCAAGACAGACTTTTTATGGTATCTTGTGTTGAATACGACCGAGATAGACCTCCATGTCCCATTGAGAGAACTTTCAGGCCCACCCTGAGTGGTCTCCAGAGATAGCAGACAGATCTTGCTTGGAATCATACTTTTAGTCATCTGAGAAGTTGATTACTTGAGAGGTTAAAGGGTAGGAGGTCTCAGGGTGATTTGTGAAACGTGTCATCTTTAATGTGCTGATGTGTACACCTGGAACATTATGGGCCAGTTATATGAAGAGTCAACTTAGACAAAATAGAGTTTTAGAGTGAAACTGGCCCTAGCCTTCCCATATATTTTTGTGATTTTGAGAATCAATTTCCTTCATATCACAGAAATGTGCAGCATTTCATTTGATCCAAAGATAAAACCAGTGGATAACTATACTGTATTCTACTTTGCATTCTCTCTGCCTGAATTCTTGAAGATCTGTTTGCAGTGTAACAATCCATTCATCTGATCCGTTTGCTTGCTAGCTTTGAGCACAATACAATAAACACTTGTTGAGCTTACACTCTAAGATTTAACCTATGCTTTGTTATTAAATTGATTTTACTGAACTGAATTCTGTTTTCTACTTTAGCTGGTTACATCAGATAATACAAGCAAATAAACTGTTAGTGTGAGACTATTGAGGGAAAAAACTTTGAGATGATTTGACAGTGATGCACATAAAATTATTTGTTAATGAAGCATGTAAATGAAAGCAGGCCTACCTTCATTGTTATAGTATACATCACATACAGATCATGCTCTTAGTTCACAGGAAAATGTGTAATTGACATACGTGTGAGTTTCTATTTCAACATGTCACACAAGCATGCTATCTAGCCAAGCAATTAATTCATATGAACATATTGAACATGTCTCCCTGTCTCCCCCTGAACCTACGCATTTGGAAACTGAAGTGGTGTGGAATGCGTCTCACTGCAAATACTTCCAGACTACACACAGTGAAATGTAGCAGAAGACTGTGCGTTTTGCTAAAACACATTCAGAGAAAAACAAATCTAAAGACACAGGTAAGCTGTACTGCAAAGATGACTTGTTTGGGATAAGCCAAGATTAATACTGAAGAGATAAATCCCCTCTCCATTTTCCCATTAACACCTTCGCTTTCAATCTGATGTTTGTGTTGTGAACACACAGTTCCGCTGTGAAAAAGAGAAACAGATCGAAAGAGCTATTTATTTATCTGCAGTCAAGAAGAGCAGGAAAAAAAATACACTCCCAGAAAAAGGGTTCTTTGGCTTGTCTCTATAGAGGAACCCTTTTTAGTTCTTTATGAATCATAGGTGTGAAGTGTGAAATCTCCCAGAGAAAGAACCATGCAGCCCAACAAAGAACCCTTGAACTAGAAGAACCTTGGGTCTTCGATGGAACAACAGGGTTCCATTTGGAACCATTTCTTTTTTCCTGAGACCATATAATACAAGCCTGTATTTCAAAACATAACAAGTCAAACAAGTCATTCAAAATAGGCCATTCTTCATTTGATTTACATACCGCCATTTTAAGTTTAACATAAAACGGCAATGAAATTCACACTCTGGCAGGCAAGCTCCGACAGAAGGGAAGACAGGGAGGAACGCAAAGAAAGAGAGAACAAACATGAAGACGACGTTCTGGAAAAAAACGGGCTAAGAGTACGCTGCTACGTTCTGTGGGAAACTGATGCTAAAACATGTTCTACGAGTGAACGGTCTGAAAAACAGCAACAGAAGAAACAGAAAGTTTCTGTTTACAGCACGCCAGAGCTGTGGATTGCTCTGATCTCCGTCCCTGAAGGAGGAACGAGGGATAAGGCCCCATCCCTGCAGAAACCGGGAGTGTGCCGAAGTAGCACCACACACATGCAGCCAAGTCACAACACTAACAGAACAGCCATATGAGAAACGGCACGGCATTTCTCGGCATAATTGCATTTTCCCTCTCCAAAAAAATCATTTGGTGGAGGCTTTCCTTCATTCTGGACTTAATTAGCAAACATACACCAATCTGCAATCCAAAAGCCTGGGAAGAAATCAGCTCCACTAATTGCCTTCGGAGATATTCGAATGTTGAAATTAAGACAGTGGCAGCTGGCGTTTCCTCGACTGACTGCAGCGACGGCCTCCCTGTCTTTCTATGCTGCTTTTTCCCCAAAGCCCATCCCCAGATGAAGGTTTTACTTACTGAAGAGGCTTCAGAAATTAGAACCGAGAAAGTCTCTGCGCCTAATTAGCATTAACGTCTTAATTGCATTTTAAATATACATATCCTCTCGCCCAATGCATGCTGGGATAGGCTTTTCAGCAACCCCCTGCTACCCTGACCAAGAATAAGCCGCTTAGATAATGGATGGATGGATATAGGTACATATATATTTTTTAATCATCACTTGAAAATTGGATGCAGCAATCCCAAGCCAGAAACTCAATTTCCCAGAGTCACACAAAAAACTTTTATCTCAGACCGATATGGGGGATCGGTTTCGGCAAAGTTCCTCAGCTGTAACAAATAAAGAACTGACTAACAACATTCTGTCACTGACCGCTCCCTCTGCCCTGTGCATACCGGTCTCTGGATTCTCAGCATTCAGAGCACAAGTGTGACCTTGCGTTCCCTTCATTCAGTCAATTTAATAGGCCAAGGTGGTATAAACACTAATGGGGCAGAACAAAACACTGATGTAAGCAGGCTGATTTAACGCAGATTGCTGGACACCAGAGATAACACAGAATCCAGCTTCTGCAGAACCGACTGCTATTATGGTCAAATGGAAGCAATGCACTGGTGATATTAACAACAGTTTGATGCAAAGCACTGCCGATATTAACAACAGTTTGATACAACACACTGCTGATATTAAGAACAGTTTGATACAACACACTGCCGATGTTAACAACAGTTTGATACAACACACTGCTGGTATTAACAACAGTTTGATGAAACGCATTAGTGATATTAACAACGGTTTGATACAACACACTACTGATATTAACAACAGTTTGATGAAACGCATTAGTGATATTAACAACAGTTTGATACAACACACTGCTGATATTAACAACAGTTTGATGCAACACACTGCTGATATTAACAACAGTTTGATGCAACACACTGCTGGTGCAAGAACAGACAGCTGGGAGTCAAGCGCCTGCATAAACAGCAGAAGCCTAGTATATACGTGGCCTAGCACAAATTAAATGTGATTTACCTATGAGATCCACATTAAGGCTTTGAGACCGGGAACCGTTTGAGTGACGGCTTGAAATTAAATTCAGCACAAATAGATTGGCTTTTACTGTGTGACACAGACTATCCGAAGATTCACTTATACCCATTAAGAGTGCAGACAGGTGCGAACGGCAGACAGGACTCGGTATCACCTTCCAAGCTATTCGCCGAACAGACATCCCCACTGGCATCCCCTTTCTAACAGCACCCACATACAGCACAAACACACCCTTCATGAGAGACAGAACATGTGGCTAGGTGTTAAGGACATTGGGGGCACATTAAGGGCCGATTTTACAGACACAGATTAAGCCTAGTCCGGGACTAAATTCAATTCTGAATGGAGATTCTCCATACAAAACTCAATTTAGTCCAGGACTAAGCTTAACCTGTCTGTGAAACCGGCCCTAAAACTGTGAACATTCTAGTGCTGATGAAACAATCTACTACACTACTGTAATTGACTACTACAACACTGACTTCAAAAAAACAGCATACACCTGCTACGGCTGTGTGTGTGATGGTTATCGCTGTACATATTCACTCAGTGTGAGGGAATCGATGTACGCCGTAAAAAAGTACTAGAAACAAAAAGGTGACAGTCACAACACAAAGTTCAGACTCCACAAAGGAGCTCCAAAGCTCTTCCAAAATGAATAAAATCCATAAATGTGTTTTTGTTCAACAAAGTCCAAAAACTCCCAGAAGTCTTTTCCCAGAGCGTCTCTGCCATTGTTCCCCGGCCCTGTTCTTCCGCACCAGCGCGCCCGGTGCCCTCTATTTGAATTAGTTGCTATGGATCCTCTTTTGTTGCTGTGCTTACTGTCACAATGACCGCGACGGGCTGAGAAGAGCCCATCAGTCTTAATACAGGGCCGGCTCGTAAAAACAACACTCTGACATTTCAGCGGCCTGGCGCTTATTCCAGCACAGACCGTCCTCCTGCCTCTCCATATTAATGCGAGCGTCTGAAAATGAGCGCATGCATATGGATGGGAATATGAATGACAGCATCCACAGGGGACAGGGGGAGAGAGACGGAGGAGGAGTGCCGGGGGGGGGGATCTGGGATCTCCAGCATCTGTTTTTTTCTTTTCTTATTCTCGCTTTGCAACAAAGACCTTTGAATTCTTTACCTGGAACCTTGAGAACAAATCAAAGATTTTTCCTCTTCAACCTGGGATTCACAATGATCCTCCAGAGGAGTGGGGGACTGAAGGGGGGTCCTACAGCATTAACTGAACAGGATTTACATAGGCGTGTGTGCGTGTGTGTGTGTGTGTGTGCGTGCGTGCGTGCGTGCGTTCGTGTGCGTCCGCGTGTGTGCGTGCATGCAGGCATGTGCGCATGAGCAGCCCCTGTTTGTAAGTGATGCATGGCCTTGGATGGTACTAAAACCTGGTAATTAAACAGGAACGGTTTCTAAAAAAGTAAACTTTTAAAAAAACTGTTTTTCATTAAAGGTTCTTACTTAGGTCTTCCATCAGAGCGATCCATACTTAAAACCTCTTAATTTGTCTGAGCTTTAGGCATGAGCTAATTTGAAATATTTTCATGTTTTCCTCATTTACATCAGGTTACATTTTAGTAAGCAGTACTTTAAAGCCTCACATGGACACCAGAGCAAAACTAACACTATACAGGGGGTGTTAACCGTTAAAGGCGTGAGATCACAAATATGTGTGATCAGAGAGTTCTTAACAGAAACTTCTGTAACTCTCACTACACATAGAACATAGCTAAAGTTAAACCCCATCCTCACATCAACTCAACCATCTTTCATGTATTAATGAGAGGCCAAGTTTTAAAACGCATACTTACAGCACTTACTCGGTAAGGGTCAGCGTACAGGATGTTTGATTTTCTCAGAAGCCACCCCCATTTCCACCTGCCTCCATATGTTGAGGAGCGGTGCCGATAATAATTGTAGAAACAGAATAAAACAGATGAATGGAAATCCATGCAGATGCGCTAATGAGCCTATGACTCAAGGTATTCACTTTGCAGCTTGTTTTTTATTGCAGCGCTATCGCGCGGAGCGTTGCCGCTACAAAGAGAGAGATCAATAGCGGCTTGTTTAAAGCGCAGCCCCGTGCCCGTATCTATAATTCATAATCAGCGACATAATGACTGACTGTTACCCCCTTCCCTGGCTGCGGGAGAAACCTCCCATTCTCTGCCAGCTGTCCTCCGAGAACGGAGGAGAGAAAGATCTTTTCATTAAGGCTGCCATGCTCATCATATAGGGCCATTCCCTGTTATCGATGTACAGTACGGCGGGGGCTTTCCTGGAATCCACAGAAAAGATAATGCGATGTAGAGGAAAGGCACTCATATAGAGAGGGGAAAAAGACAAGTAATGACAGAAATATGGCAGGTTCCTTCTGAATTGGCAAATGTACATCGACCCCCATCGATCACTTTCCCAAGAGGATGCCTTCACAGAGCTGTCCATCTGGAACATTCTCTGAGTGGTGAGTTAACTAGACATGCGCAATACAGCCCTTTCACGCTCAATTCAGATCAATTATTTCAGGGGTGTCAAACTGAATCCCGCAAACTGAGTGGTTTCCTTTCAATCAGCTGCCAATTAAGGCCAATTAAGGCCTTGAGAACAAGGCATGTGGATACTTTAACCAATCAGTGACTTGAATGAACCCAGAACACCCCAAAAACAAGCAGACACTATGGCCCTCCAGGACTGGAGTTTGACACCTGTGAATCACGTCATCGAGACTCACATTCATGCAGACGGTAAGCGTAACATATCACGAATAGTTTTGTTTTAGTTTTTTTCCAATGGAAGGTGAAAAGGACCTGAGTGAACGAAACTAAAAGCGAACCCTCTCCACGCACAGGGTGACTGTGTCACTGCTAGAGAGAGCGGTTTAACCGGCTCAAGCCAAGAGGTACCCACTTTGAAAATGTTTGTAACGCGCACAATTTACAACCGTCTAATGCGATACAGCCACTCAACCATGGAGGACAATTTCTCTCTGCGCTGACCTCCACATAAATGGACAGTTTAAAACTTCCCATAGCATTACAAGGCGCCTTGGGTAGCCGCAGTGATGCATCTGTTCGGTTCCCATAGGAACAGGGAACAATTGCTTTTCAGGAGGCGATCCGATGGTGTTACTGTGGTTTATAATGACAATTCTTCATAAAGAGAAATCCTACATCTGCCCTGTACTGACTAGGAACTGAGGATAAAGAAATGGAATTCAAGTACGCTATTTATCTGCTCCCAGAAAATGACACTGAGTGCCCAGTTTATACGGTAGATTAGGGGGCAGCCTATAGCGTAGTGGCTGAGGTGCTTGACTGGCAAGGTTGGAGGAAGGTTCAAGCCCAAATTCAATGCAGGGGGGATTGGCTCCTGCTTAGTCAAATCAACTCTAAGTTGCTTTAGATAAAAACGTAAATAACTAAATAACTGTAACGTAATGTAGACCTGTCCACTAGCTGTATCAAATCAGCCAATTATGTGGCAGCAACGGAATGCATTGCCAGGGGCAACATTAGCTCAGGAGGTAAGAGCAGTCGTCTGGCAGTCGGAAAGGTTGCTAGTTTGATCCCCTGCCCTGGGAGTGTCCCTGAGCAGGACACCGAACCCCCAATTCCTCCCGATGAGCAGATTGGTGCCTTGCATGGCAGCCCATCGCTGTTGGTGTGTGAATGGATGCCATAAATTGTTATATAAACGCAGCCCATTTAAAAGCATGCAGACATTGTCAAGCGGTTCAGTTGTTGTTCAGACCGAACACCAGAAATGTGACTTCGGCTGTGGAATAATTGTTGGTACCAGACGGGTGGTTTGAGTATCTCAGAATCTCCTGGGATTATCACACACAACAATTTCTAGAGAGAATGATAGTCTTGTGGCCTTAATGAGAGAGAAGGGCCAGACAGACAGGAAGGCAACTGTAATGCAAATAATCAAACAGTCCTATGCAGAAATGACAACAGTCCTATGCAGAAATGACAACAGTCCTATGCAGAAATGACAACAGTCATATGCAGAAATGACAATAGTCAAATGCAGAAATGACAACAACTTCTGCCCAATAAGTCCAAAAAGATAAGTAATAAATACCTAATTGTATATTCAAACATGCTTCTGAAACTGTTAGCCTCTGAAAAAGAGTGAATGATTGCAGATAATCTCCCTACAGCCATAAAGCCCAACAGGCTACTGAAAATGACCAGTCTATTACATATGTAATAACAAAGTTACTACAAAAGGTTACATGCGAATATTATAAAATTACAACCGAGAAAAAGCTTTTAGAGTGTGTTGTAAGGACAAGATAATGTTCATATTTTTTGGTTTATATATGAAGGGATATACCATTGCTTTTCGTTTCTGGACCAAATCTAGGACACACATTTGCATTGAATAGTGTTAGTTTGGAAAAACACGGCAATGCTTTGCACTAATGAAGCGCTATTAGTTATTTGACCTTTCAGTAAAATTAGTTTATACTGCAAAAAATCATCTTTATTACATGGAGTTACCCAGACGCCCAGAAGTTTTTAACTATGAGACACAGAATTACTCACATTCCCACATTTAATTAAAAAACTGAACTCACCTTACCTTTCAACAGTTTTACGTCATATCTTTTCAAGCATATTCTTTTTTTCCAAGTCAAGGGTGTGAACAAATAACTATATTTAAAAAGCAGGTTTTTTTCTATTTTTCAATTTGGGTGCTTGTGTCATTTCAGATATAGTGTACGTATGTATGTATGTATGTGCATATACACTCATTGAGCACTTTATTAGGAACGTGATTATCTAATCAGACAATCTTGTGGCAGCAGTGCAATGCATACAATCATGTAGATACAGGTGAGGAGCTTCAGTTAATGTTCACATCAACCAAAAGAATAGGGAAAAAATATGATCTAAGTGATTTCGAGAGTGGCATGATTGTTGGTGCCAGACGGGCTGATTTGAGTATCAATGTAACTGCAAACTTCCAGGGATTTTCACGCATTACAGTCTCTAGAGTTCTCAGAATGATGCGAAGAACAAAAAACATCCGGAGAGTGGCAGTTCTGTGGACAGAAATGCCTTGTTGATAAGAGAGAATGGCCAGACTGGTTCAAGCTGACAGAAAGGCTATGATAACTTACATAACATAACATGTACAATTGCGGTGAGCAGAAAGGCATCTCACCGGATCTGAATCCAATAGAACAGCTTTGGGATGTGGCAGAACGGGAGATTCGCAGTATGAATGTGCAGCGGACACATCCGCAGGAATTGCGTGATGCAATCATTACATTACATTATTGGCATTTGGCAGATGCTCTTATCCAGAGCGACGTACAGTTGATTAGACTAAGCAGGAGACAATCCTCCCCTGGAGCAATGCAGGGTTAAGGGCCTTGCTCAAGGGCCCAACGACTGTGCGGATCTTATTGTGGCTACACCGGGATTAGAACCACCAACCTTGTGTGTCCCAGACATTTACCTTAACCACTACGCTACAGGCCGGCAATCATGTCAACATGGACCAGAATCTCAAAGGAATGTTTTCAACATCTTCAAGAATCCATGCCACGGATAATCTAGGCTGTTTTAGAGCAAAGAGAGGCCCTACCCAGTATTAGTATAATGTTCCTAATAAAGTGCTCAGCGAGTATATATGTGTTTGTGCACAGCGTCAATGCACTACGCATCTCATATTTCTGGGTAAGCCGTTACCTGCAATAAAGCACAGTGAATGCTTCACTTTATGTACACCATTATATGAGCAATTATATTACACCATTATATTTCCCCTTTTGGTATAAAAAAAAAGTCAACCTAGACCTATCGGAGAGCTTGAAGCAGTAGTCATAAAAATAACTACGCTCCTTTTAAATGAAAAATATAGTCTCAACAGGATGTTGTGCACCCTCTTGTGTGGCACTGTATTGATCCCACATCTGCGGCCTCATTCTTAATTACATTTTACTGCCATCAATACCGGGGGTAAGCATCAAAAAATATTTTCCTTGCATTCTCAGGAATATCCGGAGCAAATGTTCTTCATCCGAATTAAAATAAAATCAAAGCCGTAATTATATTCCTACTGTAATAAGGAGTGTAGTTTTCTGAATGGGTGGTCTGTTGTCCTGGGCACCAGAGGAGACTCATAAATCATGAGGCCTTTATTACTAAATCAATGTGTCTGGGGGAGGGACTTCTGAGATTTGTCTGCATGAAATCCTTATGATTAATTCTCCACACCTCGGTGCCCAGAGCTAATACTCCCTCCGTTTGCCTGCTGTTTTCAAGCATTTTCTCTATATGCTGGTTAGAAAAGCACAGTGTACACTGATGGCCATGGAATGTTTCAACAAAACAAGTACACTACTCCACATTCAGAGAGCCAGAGACACGGACAGGGTCAGTCAGACACAGTAAGTCAGACAGACAGAAAGACAGACAGACAAACAGTCAAACAGACTCAGCCAGTCAGTCAGTCAGTTAGACAAAGACAGACAATGAGACAGACACTGTCTTTTTTTCCAGACAGAAAGTGCCCTTCCCAGGTCACACCAGAGCTAATGAATGGAGGAAATTGTAAAACAAAGCTTGTAACAAACTGATTGCGGTTCCAAATGTCAACAAAATCATAATCTTGAACCATTAGCATGACATTTAGTGTCGGCGCTTAGCAGAAGTTCACATTATCTTGCGGGAGAATTTCCATCAGATTAGGAAGGACACAGTAATGGGGTCAAGGCCTTTGAGCGGGTCTGTTTGGAGCGTCCCCCGCAGCCCCCCTGCAGCCCCCCCACAGCACCCCGCAGCCCCCCTGTAGCCCCCCGTAGCCCCCACAGAGGAGCAGGAGTCTGTGACAGCATGGGTCTGATCCTCCTGCTCTCCCCACAGGAGGCTCTCAGCAGGGACTACTCAGGAGTCGTGTGCATGCTTGGCAACCAAAAGCCAAATGCCAAATTACTCTTCCTCTCCATGTCTGACTCACTCTCTCACTCTCACTCTCACTCTCACTCTCACTCTCACTCTCACTCTCACTCTCTCGGTCTGTCCGTCTCTTCCTCCCTTTCTCTTTTTTGCCAAGCATGCCATATCCAGGAACATGTTTTTAGTGAATAAAACATCACAGCAGTTGAACTCAGGCAGCCTCTGTTCCACGAGTCCTCCTCCTGTTTTCCCAGGAGGCCGCAGGCACAGTGTTGCTGAGACACACCGTTTGACTCTCGCTCTGACCTCTTCTCCTCCCCCTCCTGCACTCCTCCTCCCGCGCATGCAACCTGCAATCACCCTCCTTCTCCCTCCCTCTCTCTCTCTCTCTCTCTCTCTCTCGCTGAGCCTTTCACCAAAAGTGTTACAGTGACACAGGATATCCCATCACATGGGTTTGATGGTTATCGTAACAATGCTCCTGAGAGCCATTACTGCTCAACGTTCAGCAGTTCTCCAGCTGCAACTCTTCATTGTGACAGACTACAGCACCTGTGCTGTGCTATAACGTGTTATGGCACGGGCAGAAAAGGGCCATTAGATCTCACACAAGCTGTGAAGAGTTTCACAGCTTTCAGGCACTCTGTGATGTGCAACGTGTCCTCTGCAGAGGCCTCAGTCCATTTGGGACTACTGAACATTCTGTGCTTTGACTCCATGCCATGGTGATCAACGGTGAACACAGACTACAGCAAACTCTCTGATTTAACATCCAGCCGGATAATTAGTAATGTCAGAAATAATGGAGCATTATCACAGATTGACATTAAGCTCTTAACTTGTGCTGCAGGGAAAGGATAGGGGCATGACTTGGATTTGCCATCTGTCATTAGTGTTCTCCTCAGAGAACTTGGTGTTTTTAGTATTCTCCTCACAGAACTCTGTGTTCTTCATGTTCTCCTCACAGAACTCTGTTGTTAGTGCTCTCTTCATAGAACTCTGTGTTGTTAGTGCTCTCCTCACAGAACTCTGTGTTGTCTGTGTTCTCCTCACAGAATTCTGTGTTGTCTGTGTTCTCCTCACAGAACTCTGTATTGTTAGTGCTCTCCTCACAGAACTCTGTGTTGTTGGTGTTCTCCTCACAAAAGTCTGTGTTGTTGGTGCCCTCCTCACAGAGTCCTTTATTGTTGTTTTCTCACATTCATTGACGCGGGGTGAGGCCTCAGCCCTCGCAAACTCCCCCGCCCCCCACCCCCTCACAGTCACTCAATCTCCCAAACAGAGCTGACAAAGCACAGCGGACAGAGGAGCACTTTGCTGCAGAATTACAGCCTGTCCAGTCCTCTCTGATCCTAACAGCACGGCTCCCTCCTGCCACACAGAGAAAACAAGAGAGAGAAGGGCAGAGCAGGGCGAAATTCAAACGCTGACAGGGAGAGAGTGAGGAGAGCGAGTTCATGTGCTAAAGTACACAGCGTATGGCCCTCCATTACACAGAGGCCGAGACGGGGAGACGGGGAGGAGAGACACTGGGATCCATGGCCTTGCCAGGAAGCGAGCCGCTTTCATCCTGCGCTGTGTCAGCCCAGCACATCGCCCCGAAATGGCCGCCCTCGGGAGGCACGGGAAGCAGTCTCTCACAAATCTGACTTTCTTGCAATGTCAACGACACTCCCACCAGGATCCAACCATTCCTTTCCCATAATGTCTCCGTGTGAAATTGCTGTCTTTTAGAAGTAATGACAGGCCACTTGCATCATCCGCTCACAGGGCACATGGCAGAATAAAGGCAGCAGGAGCAGTCTCAATTCGTGGACACTTGTCCCTTTCATTTAAACAGCACCCCTTGTGGTGGTGTACTGTTGATGCACCTCTTTAATGCAATCAGTCAATCAAAGTCAGTCCGTCAAAAAAACAAACACTGACAGACAGTCAGTCAGTCAGTCAGTCAGTCAGACAGACAGGGAGTCAGTCAGGGAGACAATCAGACAGAGCCGAAGGTTTGGTGGAAGAATAAGGCAAAATGTGCTTTGTTTTTAACAGTGCCTGAACTGAAAAGCTTTGATTTGCATTTGGTTGAGGTTAGATCTGTAAATATTGATTGGCTGTGACTTCAGGGAAGTAGATGCAGAAAGAGGGAAAACATGACAGTGACTGCAGACTGGAGAGCTCAAAGACATGCTGAAGATTAGAGCTGTTTGGTGGGTGTGACAACAACATGGCAACCACAAGCCTGTAAACTACAAGCAGCTACAGCATCTCACTGAGTGGAGTGGATCTGAATACTGACTTTGGGTTTCTGTTGGCTGGACCACTGTGAGGGGACAAGTCACACTCCATAAATAAAATATAATAATAACAATTTGTTATTTACCTGTCACTTTTATCCAAAGAGACTAACAGTTGATTAGACTAAGCAAGGGAGAAATGCAGGGTTAAGGGCCTTGCTCAAGGGCCCAACAGTTGTGTGGATCTTATCGTGTCTACAACGGGGCTTAAACCACCAACCTTCCGGGTCACTAAGCTACAGGCTGCCTGCATAAATAAACCAAAGTCATGGCTTCATCTCGATCTCGCCCCACAGCATTGTAGTGTAATGGCCTCATCTCCAGCTAGCACTATGGCTCTGTAGTGATATTGTATTACCTGGCTCCATATCTCTGTAGTGTAACGGCTTCCATCCTCCTCATCTCCACCTCCCCTTCTTCTCCCACCTCCTCCCTCATTTGAGTCCCGTTTGCTCACCTACCTGCCTGTTTACGGCAAGCTGTGAGCTGATCCGGCTCTCACCGCTTAATTATCGCCCGTACGATCCTCCGCTTTCACCTCCTACTCCGGAGCCGGTCTCCCCGCTGCCGGAGAGAACGCCAGGGCGGTGACGTCATGGCACAGCACTCCAGGCTGCTGGAGCCCCTCAGCAGCTCCTGCTGTAAATGCCAGTGTCAACAAGAGCCTCCAAGAGACTCGAGAGATGGGCGACGCAAACCTTCAATCTCAGGTAACCGAATATTATACCCCACAAACATACGTACATACAACATACGTGAGGCCATTTGCGATCGGGTGGTTAATAACCCATATTCGACTCAAAGCTAGAGTTTGCATGTTAAGTACGTATACTAGTATGTTGATTGTAGTCACAAAGAAACACTTCGTCACCAATGACTAGTAAGCAGTATGGAAAGAAAAAACAATGCTGTAGCCACATACAATGGCCTACTTTTTACAGATTCATGATTATCCTCAACTAGCTTGACAAGGGTAACATCCACTACCGACCTTAATGGTGTAAAAACCTGTGGAAAAATTGTCCACCTAGAACCACAATGATCCGGCTCAGCCTAGCGAACAGTTTAATGTAAAATTATTATTATGACCACTACTATGTCTCTTTCAGCAGACTAACTGTAATAAGTTTAGCAGCCAGACTGAGAGTTTGGATTTCACGATTTAGAGCACGATTTGAAGCAGAAAGACGTCCTGTTCTCACCTCACCAAGAGGGGCAGTCAGCCGTAAAGCCGCCTCCCGTGTCTCTAAATTCTCATTTAGTGCCGTGGCTGGCCGTAAAGAAAGGTTTTATCAGCTACAATGGAAAATAAATTAAATTATGACTGCGTCCCACAGAGAGACTTACGGCTAAATTCGGGGTATAACAAGTCACTTCTTCAAACGGCACGGAAGCGGGAAGAACCGCGGAACTGTGATGCGTCACACTGCAAAGCACGCCGAGCGGGTTTTTTATCGCCCACTATGAACACACGCAAGGTAGACGGCTCAACAATTTGCCTGTGTGCACATAACTTCAGAGAGAAATGTCCTCCAATTCACCTGTGTGCACGTAACTTCAGGCATAAATGTCCTACACTTCACACAAGAATATTTTCAAAACTCACCAAGTAGTTTCTCCAGGAATTATGATTCTATGGGCCCTTACTCACAGGGGCCCTCAAAACATATTAGAAGATATGATTTTCTGGGGTGGTGGGGCCCAATGTGAGATCTTTTCATGGGGCCTGAACTCCCAGGTGGTGCCCCTTGGCAGCCTCCTGCAGATTCTGCAGTTGGGAGCTCCAGCCACAGCCCTGTGCCAACCACAGTGTGCCAGGAGGACATAACGCTGTCTCAACAACCGCTGCGGCCACACACACCGCCAGGAATTCTGGGCACCATTTTACACTTTGAATGTCCTTATAAAGGAGTAGAGATGGTCAGGCTCAGTTCAATCCATATGTTGTTACTTGTGGTAGTAATCTAACCATTTAGAGTGTGATTCATTGTAAAAAATATATATTTTCAATTTAAGTACATTAAATATTCCCTTTTAAGGTTATGTGACATTGATTGTTGAATCGTAATACAATCCTTGTCCCCAGCGTTTCACAGATGCTTGAGAAATGCCTGATGACTCAGCAATTAACTATGGGAGCTTGAGGCAGTAGAATGGAAATGATGACATGAACTCAAGATAAAGTTAAGACTGTGTAAAACATTTGAACATTGTACAGAAAAGCCAAATGGCTCATAAGCATACAGGAAGATTACTTCTAAATCACAAAGATGAAGAGTTGCATGGTGTTATACTGTACATACACTGTTTTGCCATATAAAAGAGGAAGGTCTTCCTATGTACATGAACAGGAGTTATTTCAATCACTCAAGCGCTATCTTATGAAGTGGGGTATTGTTTGTTTGCGTTACCATTCGCGCACAGCAAAAATAAATGTTTACTTTTTCAGGTGAATGCCAATCCATCTCTATTTCTCAACGGCCCAACGCATCCGCTGTCATAGTGTGCAAGCTCTTCAGAGCGCTGGTCTGCAATAACACTTTCCTGACTCATGGCCGTTATTCATCTCTCCTGGTAATGAATCGGCACAGAGCTCACCCACGCAGCAGCCGGTCAGCGGGTGGGACGGGGCGGATCTGACCCCCGGCGTGGGAGGTTGAGTGGGGGGACACCCAGCTCTGGCCATCAGCGGGGCGTTAATGGAGGCTCTGCAGTGAGAAGGACCATCTAATGAAAGCTTGTGGAGCAGGAGAGGGAGGGAGGGAGAGCAGGAGCAGAGAGCTCAACTCCATGGAAGGAGTAAATCACATTACGGTTACTAATGTCATAACAGCTACACCCGTCGTGGCACCCCCCCGATATACTGCTCAAAAGGCCCGGAGATACCGCTCCAAAGGCCCACCGAACCTCCTCCTCCACCCAGAGGTACCTCACAAAATGGCCGCTGAACCTCCACCACCCGGAGGTGCCTCACAAAATGGCCGCCGAACCTCCACCACCCGGAGATACCATGAAAAAGGCCCACGGACCTCCACAAGGCTCATCCTGACCTCGGTCCTTGTCCGGTGGGCTGCTGCCAAACATGCCCAGACCAGTGGAATTATCATCATCAGTGCACTGCTGTTTCTGAGGCTGCGATAACACCGATGATGTTGACATTGGAGAATTAGGAAACAGTCATAAAAAAAATCTATATCAGTTGAAAACTGTTGGGAACTACGAATGATTATCCCTGTCTCTAAAGCACTCTGGGGCCAGCAGTTCGATGAAAGACACACCTGTAGGTTATCGTCAGGTGCACCTGGGACACCTGTAGCACCGTGTCAGGATCTTTCTCTCTGATGAGAAAGGTTCCCTTTTCCCTGCTCGGCTCAGCCCTGGCAGCGATGAGACTGCAGAAACGTGCTCAGGCTGAGCTGGGCTCCAGGTGTGAAATCACGCTTTTCTACACTTCTGATCCTTTAACAGGATTTAAACTTTTGTACGTTTCTGCTGAGACAACTCAGCAGAAAAATAAATGTTTGGATCAGCAAATATTTCAGGCATTATCAGTAACTGTAAATATGAGGAGCATTTATCAGGCAATTAAGACACAGGTATCTAAGACTGGTATCTAAGGCCAGGGGGTGGAGAGTGACAGATCTCAATCTGTGAATGTACTGTACAGAGCTATCATTCACACACACATAGACACACACACACTCATACATGAATGCATGCATACACACACACACACACGTGAGTAGATGGCGGACACACACGCAAATGCACACACACATGCGCATGCGCATGCACACACACACACACACACACACACACACACACACACACACACACACACACACACTGCAGAAAATAAACTATTGCTTCATCCCCTAACCATCCCCTAGCCAAGTTCCTTCAGCCTACCCTACCCAAGACTGGGACAGCTGGTCTCTGATACCTCTACCCTACACTCTAAGGGGTAGCGGGAGAAACTGGAAACCCTAAAAAGCCCCCGGGGGGGTACGGTGGCTGAATACTTCTGCGGCCCCACTGAGCGCGTGTGACCCCTGATGGGGCACTAATTACCGGCTCGTCAGCGGGACGGACGGAGGGAGTCCCTGCCCTTTTTAAGGTCCGGTAGACCTGCCATCCCGCCTGATCTGTATTCCGAGGAGTCGGGCTTGCCGTCTGCAGCCAAAATGAGAAAATGAGGAGAAATATTCCCCCGGAGAGTCCGCCCGACCCTCTGCCCTGAGATTTATTACCGCCAGCCTGCCCAAATGGGATTGGAGGGGGGGGGGGGGTGAACGGGCAGGCCTGGAGGTGGCCAGATACCACAGGGACACGGGGAGACCGGGTACGGCTGGGGGAGAGGGGGACTGGCTGGGGGAGAGGGGAACTGGCCAAGGAACAGGGGCCTTGATTAGGGCTTTGGCCTGCAGCCGTCACTGTTTTCACAACCAGTGCCATGGTAATTACGCCCTCGCTGGCCCACGATGCGAACACGGCTAACAGGCCGTCTCCATTTCAGCACTCACTCAGTGAGCTTTACGCTCTTTAGCATGAGCGCACACCCACGGTCCCTATGGACACGTCCCCACACACACACACACACACACACACACACACACACACACATACATATATACACACATGAACACACAAGCGCAGGTGCACGCACACACACACGCACACACACACACACACACACATATACACATGAACACACAAGCACAGGTGTACACACACACACGAACACAGACACTGAAACATGCGATTCATCACTGATGCTAACGTTGCTAAAAATACCTCTGTTTCAGCACTCGCTCTGTGAAGTCCATTCTTTTTAGCATCAGTGCAGGCAGAGAAACGGCCACACTCAATGCCCCCTTCCCCCTTCTCAATACACACACACACACACATAAACAGAAGTGAACGCACACACTGAAACATGCGATTCGTCGTTGATGCTAACGCCGCGAAAAAGACCTTCTCAGTTTCAGCGCCCACTCACACTCACAGCCACTCTCAGTGTCTCTGTCTCTCCCTGTGAAATGTCAGTGTCCCCAGGGCATGTCACACTGGGGCTGTCTCTCCTGTCCCCTGTGAGAGCAGCACACTGGGGCTGTCTCTCCTGTCCCCTGTGAGAGCAGCACACACTGGGGGGGATGTTACCACAGCTCCCAGGCTGCTGGATGAGCTCGCTCGCTGGCTGTGTGGGGAGCGGGTGGACACAGCTCACACTTCCAGCCCCCCCTCCCCTCAGCCCTCAGCCCGCCCCACCTCTGAGCCCCCAACCCTGGGGTGGCAGCTGCTCCAACCCCAGCCGTCTGTTTGCTGCCATTTGTCAGACTGAGTGCATGAAAGGCTGGACATTTTTTAAATTTCCCTTGCCCATTCGCTCTCTCTCACACACCCACACACATACTGCACACACATGCACACTCATACACTATACACCCAGACTAAAAAACAAAAAAAACGTGCACATGTAAACACACACGTATAGAAACGCACACACACAAGCACAAGGGTACACACACACATTGAAACATGCATGTGTACACACACATACACACTGAAACATGCATGTGCACACACACATACACATAGAAACATGCGCACACACAGAAACAAACACACACACACACACACGCAAACACACACACATACACACAGAATGTAGCGATGACTAGACAGCCACAGACAATCACACGGTAACAGTCGTGGTGTAATTCTTTGCGGTGTGCAGATCAAGCGATACCTCAGATCTGTTGGTTGTTGCCATTTGCTTGAAGCATGAAGACAATTACAGCACATTATGTAATGTGCTAAAATTAAAGAGTGGAATGTCTGCATGTGACTCTCTCTATTACCGACGACCTAGATAGTGCAGTGGTACAGTACACGGCATACAGTTTAAAAAGTGTAAACCATTAATCATTATTAAGTAAGTAATTCCCAAGGTAATTCCACCCAAGTATTCTTTTTTTTCCCAAATAACTCTGACAATGACTAGACAATTACCTTCATTATGATCTTGATGAATGCAATCCTATGTACAGTATATGATCAGACCAGGAACAAATTCGTAATGTTCTGGATATTCTATGCGTTACTGAGCTCATCTGGTATATTGGAACCTATAAAACACTCAAAAACCCCAAACTTCTGGTCCTCTTGGTTGGCTCAATTACACCAGGTCAGACCAGGTACGAACACAGAAAAGTATTTGAGTCCAAAACAATGTCGTATTTTACCCAGGTTTTCATATCTGGTTTTCGAACAAGACTTTTCTAGAAGCATTCTGGTGCACCAGACCATTTGCTAAAGCCAGTTCCTGTCAACTGATCAGATCCGTGAATGCTCTGCTGCCCCAGAAAGCTTCTAGAAAAATCTTGTTAGAAAATGGCTGCCAACGCCCAGCTCTGGTCCAATCATGTTGAGTAAATGGCCCTTTGACAGACGGCTGTACCATATGGTAGTACATGGAGTTGTGTGCAAAGTGATGGACTGGCTCAGAATAAACAATGAGGGAACATTTTAAACCCTGCTGGTTTTGCTGGGACACTGTTCATCATCGCTGAAAGGCTAACAGACAGAGCGAATAAACACTCGCCAAACAAACGCATTGCTCGACTCTGGCGCGGACCCACAGAGCCGTTACTGGACTCAGACATTGAGGATCAACAGTGCAACCTTAACAGCATTGCGTGCAGGCAAACTCAAAAGAGCGTGGGAATAAACGAGACCTTCGGACTACAAAGTGGCTTTGTCCTGCCGTGTTCACCACAGGGCTGTGTCTGTATGTGGTGCAGACAAAGGGCTTCACTGCATGCGAGTTGTTGTGTCGTGGACACAGCACTGCAGTAATGGAGGTCACCTTAATCATTTGTTTAACTTTATTTTCCTGGCATTTTACAGATACTCTTACCCAGCGAAACTTACAAAGCAAACACCAGTGCAAAGATCAGGGTCAAAGTATAGTCCCCAGTAAGGACACAGAGAGAGAAAGTTCAGTCCAGTCCTGAAAAACACAACAAGTGCAGGAAGTGCAGCGAGATTGACAGTTCGTCAACAGTTTTAAACTAACAGCTTTTGAACATTAAACTAAACTATACTGTACAAACAGGTACAAAAATCATCTAATGAGCATTCAGTTGCATTAAAGCAGTGGTAACCAACCCTGTTCCTGGAGACGTACTGTCCTGTAGGTTCAATCCAACCCTAACAAAGCACACCTCATTCAACAGCTACAGATCTTGTTGAGCTGATTAGTATAGAGTCAGGTGAGTCAGATTAGGGTTGAAATTAAATGAAATGGGACTTGGGTGGGACTAGAATAAATGGGTGGGACTAGATTAAACTGTACATAATGCTGATACAGTATGGAACACATTTGTTGGTTAAATGGCTTTAAGTCATCAAGGGTCCAAGGTATCAAATGAGCCTCAAACCACCGTGCTGCTGCCAGATATGCAGTAGATGCGAAAAGAATCGTTTCTCCCCTTCAGATAACTGCAGTATCCTCCGCTACCCACTGAACAGACTGGATTCAGAATGAGGCCCCTGTTCATGGTGAATATTAAATCATGCCCCATCTTGTACAGGCGCAGCGGATGAGGCAGCCAATGCTAACGGCATAGTGGAAAAAAAAATAAAACACAAAAACAACAACACCACAGTTACCCGAGCAAGCGCTCGCGGTCACCAGCTAGTGTTTTCATAATTCTGACATTGTGTTTATGTTTTGTTGTCCGGGGGTGGCTGCTAGCTCTGTCTGTCTGAGCATAACCGTTGTTTAATCAGGATTCAAGCTACTATAATGCATGAAAAGATTTTATCATCTGGATAATGAGCGCATTAGAGAAGGGAGAGTTGCCATTGGATGCATGGCGGAAGATTACAGCGTAATCTGATTAAATGGGTGGATAACGGCTAACAGATTCATTAGCATAGCATTATCCCCTAAATCACAGGAGCAGATAACAGCTAATCGGCTTGATTAAGCACAGGGGAGGAGATGCGATACACTTCATAAAATAAATGTGTACGTTCATTTTTTTTTTTTTTTTCCAATTGCACTTCTCAACCTTGTGTGTCCCATGTCCCTGCTAAACAAGGCCACCCCTGTCCCTGTAAAGATGGACTCTTCCGAACTTGACTGGTAATTTAGTGATGTCTGTATTGTAATTGTATTGGATAAAGTCACAGGTGTGTAGCTATGTTCGACAGCCGTCTCTCAAACAGAAATGTAAGGGGGTTCTAATCACACTCTGATATAGAGCTATTGTGATCACTTATTGCAGGGGGGTTTTTTTGGGGGGGGGGTCTAGCCTCTTATGGGGGGACGGAGCTCCCCTTAGCTCCCCCTGGCTCACCCCCTACTTTACACACACTGTACCTGGCAAAAAATAAAAACACCCAGGACAGGATATGACTGAATTCTTTCACAATATCATCATGAAATGGGGGGGTTTCAGAGCATAGTTCTTGGTGGTTGCAGGGATGTTTGCTGGTGTTAGAAAATGTGAGCGACATAAAACAGTGATCCTGGAGGGGGGGAACTCCACCCCCAGTCCTGGGGTTCACTCACACAAACCCAGAAAGAATGCTAAATACTCTGATTGGTTCACACAAAATCTGTGGTTAATGAACCAATCAAATTAACCTATTAAAGTGAATTAGATGCTGGGGATGGGGGGTTTGGGGGAGGGTGGGGGGTTTACTTGGGGGGGCTGAAGGGGGCATGGGGAGGGGGTGATTGAGGATGGATGGTTTGGAGGGCAGTTGGGGGGGTTATTTGGGGGTGGGGGGTGAAGGGGGGTTGGGGAGGGTGATTCCAGCCATTGTTTCAGACCCCCCCCCATATCCTTTCAGCCGGCATGTTTATTTTATGAGTCATGAGTACATCTGCCTTCACGCGCTCAAACAGAGCCCCCCCTCTGTGTGAACGAGAGTAAACAAGCCCTAATTCAGACCCCTCGCTCGCCCTCCCTCTCGCCTCGCAGGGAGAGCCACAAATTACCGTCCCGTGTGTGGCCTTCTGACGGAACAAAGGCCTTCCAAAAGGTGTGGCTCTCCCTGCTCGCGCACCCCCTCCCCCCACACCTACCCCCTCACCTCCCATTAGCCCCCTCTTCGCCTCGGGCCCAAACCTGAGGGGGGGATCACCATGGTAACCCTCAGTAATTACTTAGCCTGCTAGAGAATAAAATAAATAAAAAAAGGCCTGCAACAGCCTGCCACACAAATAACCTCCCCAGAGACCCAAAGTGCAGGAACTGAGCAAGGAGACAGAGAGAGAGAGAGAGAGAGAGAGAGAGAGAGAGAGGGAGGGAGAGGGAGAGGGAGAGGGAGAGAGAGAGAGAGAGAGAGAGAGGGAGGGAGAGAGGGAGAGAGGGAGAGAGAGAGAGGGAGACAGAGGTAGAGAGGGAGAGAGAGAGAGAGAGAGAGAGAGAGAGAGAGAGGGAGACAGAGAGGTAGAGAGGGAGAGAGAGGAAGAGAGGGAGAGAGAGGAAGAGGGAGATTGAGAGAGGAAGAGGGAGATTGAGAGAGAAGTGATGAGTGGGGGTTTGGCAAGAAGTACATTTGTATTTCATGCCAATAAAGCAATTTAAATTTGAATTTGAGAGAAAGGGAAAGAGAAGGAGAGGGAGAGAGACAAAGAGAGAAGAGAAAGTGGGGGAGAGAGATGCAGTAATCTTGAGCAATGGCAAATTAACTGCCTTAATTTGAACCCGAGGAGCAGCCAGCCCGCTCCACTCAGTCTCTGACTTCCAGACGGCCGGCGGGGCCTCTCAGCGCACAGCCGCCCAGCGCACAGAGGAGGACGCTCTGCCCGGATCAGCAGCGGAACGCCGGGGAAATGATTACAGTCAGACAGGCCCCCAACACCCGGCCTCCCCCAAGCCCCTAACGCAGTATCCACCCCAATCGCCTCCCCCAAGCCCCTAACGCAGTATCCACCCCGATCGCCTCCCCCAAGCCCCTAACGGAATCTACCCTCGCCTGCGGCACGCATTAGCATTAGCATTAAACACCGAGGTAGGCCACACTCTAATTTGTTTTGATTTGGTGCGCTTAGCTCAAAGAGTCTTTTTTTTTCCACGACTGTGAATAAACGTACACAAAAATAACCATTAGAGCGTCCGTATTATGGTAACAAACTTGGAGGAAAGGCCGCTCTTACCCTTAAACGAGAAACAGAGGCGTTCCTGTACTTCACAATAAACGCTTCTAAAAGCTCTCTTTGCTCACAACCGAACGCGTGCAATGCAACAGAAAATATTATTTAGCCTGTAACTATCGTTATAAAATAATGAGCATGAACAGGCAGCGAGTAGCTCAGTACTCAGCATAAGGTGGAGCTGTGGGATTATAACAAGGGTGGGGCCGCCATTTTTTTTCTAAAGCATAAAAGATTTAAACTTGCATTACAATCAATATCTTTGTGGGGTGCACTGCCGTCTCCATGGGCGATGGATTAGCACAATCACCTTACTAATCTATGATTCTGTGACCCTCAAAAATGAATCCTTCTCACACAGGAAGGACAAAAACACGGTACATAGTATCAAATTAAACAGAACAATAAGTACACTTGTTAGTGACCTAACTATAACACTATTCCACTCAGGTTTATGCTAGGCCTAGCTAGCTTGCTAATTGAAACAAGTAGCTAACGTTAGCTATCGAAATGGAAAGATGTCAATGTGATGCAGAAAGAAGTACACAGGTAAAGGCAGGATCAGGTAAATACAGAATTGTGTAAGGACCACGTCCAGCAAATCCAGAACCGGAGACATTACGGAAGATGTATAGATAATTTAAAAAATAGACTACAACATCTGCTAACGTCTCAGCTCACAACAATTTAACATTCAGCTGGTACATGCCCACTCGCACTAATGGTAGCAGAAAAAATTGGGAATTTGAGCCACTTTTAAACAGCGTGGGCAAACCCAAAGTGAGAAGGCAGAGCTAGTTTGTGTGTGCCGGTTGCTGCAGCGGTTCCCCCTGGCAGCAGCTCACAGCCGATCTCCCAGAACCCCCTGGGCCGCCCGTGGCCTTGTGTCCACTGGCTTTCACAAATCATTACCGGCCCCCGAGAGGGCAACTAAACGCACTCTTCAGTGTAGTGTTTGACTGAGAGCAAACCAGCGCCTTCAGACAGCGGGGCCTAGCCCGCAGGCACTGAACTCCCCTCAGAGCTACTGCTGGGCATTCTGCTCCTTCTCCTCTCTCACTTATGCTGACAGAAACACACACGCACACACACACACACACACACACACACACACATACCACATACGTCCGCATACACACTACACACACACACACACATACCACATACGTGCGCATACACACTACACACACACACACACACACACACACGCACAGAGGCACACAGACACACAGACACACAAACACGTGCGCACACACACCTAAATACACTCACCCATCTCCCACATCTCTACATAGCAAGTATACACACCTACAGACCAGACTTATGATTTATGAGATACAGTGTACTCATTTTTTACAGAGAACATAATTCTTTAGAGAATCATGGTTTTTAGAATGCGTGTAACTAACTGCAAGCTCTGAGAAATCTACTGGTCACATCACACATGGGAATGCAGATTTCATATCGTTCGACAGTGATAAATCCCAGCGTACATTTCCCTCCTTAATCCTAGTGAGGCTGCTTTGATCTACACTGTCGATCCATTTCCTGTGGAAATTCCACATCAGAGAATCAGCTGCATAACCGTGGCTTAATCTGACCGTATTTAAGAATTACCTGTCATTTAATTCCACGGCCAGGACAACACACAGCCAGTAAGGAGGCAGGATGGGCTGCTGAGATCTGATTGGTGCAGAGCAGTTCGCTGCAGAATATCACCCCATGTGCGGGGCCAGGCAATCCCTAACAAAGAGCCTCAGAGCCCCACACCCAAACCCCATTATGGACCCAGAAGTGACATCCCCCGGGGGGTCTCCCCCGCTCATGGCTCAGCGAGAGACCATTTGGAGCCTCGGGGAGGGGGTAGAGGGGGGACAGGCAGCATATGCTGCCACCTGTGCCCAATTACCCGGGCGTTAGCGCACCACAGGCCGGACTAGGCCAGGCACTCCCTCCCCACCCCCCCACCCGGGCGGGTTTGGCCCCGTCCCAGACCGCCAGCTGCCTGCCAGGGCCCTCTCCCGCCCCGGCCCTGGACTACCGCAAGCCCCTGAGGCGAGTTTCACTCCGGCTGCTCTTCATCCCGAGGAACCACGGCCATTTTGTGCCTTCTGACCACCAGCCAGACCGGCCAGTCACACATTCCCCAGGGACTGGGGCGGGGGGGGTTTTACAGGCTGGGAGTGGGTGGGAGGGTGGGTGGGTTGAACAGATGCAAGCTCTAGGCATAGCCAACCCTCGCACGCACGCACGCACGCACGCACGCACGCACGCAGGCAGGCAGGCACGCAGGCACGCACGCAGGCAGGCACACACGGACGCACACAGAACAGAACAGAACAGAACAGAGTCGAGGTGTGGAGCCCAGCTGGGACCAGACGTTGTATCAAAAGTGTGAACATTCACAGCCGGATAACATACAGTATATACAGAATGAGTTCCCATAAGTCACTGCTTCTCAGACTCCTTTGTATGGATCCAGGCTGAGAAAAATTCTATAAAATTCCTGAATCCAAAAAAAAAAAAA
This sequence comes from Conger conger, assembly GCF_963514075.1. Lineage (NCBI taxonomy): Eukaryota > Metazoa > Chordata > Actinopteri > Anguilliformes > Congridae > Conger > Conger conger. The sequence goes on from NC_083776.1 coordinate 19,642,049, forward strand.
AAATGCAAATGAATCCACACAAACATAACGTTTTGTGCGATTCCGCTGCAGCAAATGAGAAACAGCACTTTTCCCATTTCCAGCAGAAACTTCCAGTCGTCGGTCTAATCTCCATTGTGAGGCATTCCGTTATCTGAGACAATGGAAGGTCATCAGCACCGCTAATGGACGGGCTTGAGATTTAATCAACTCGGACATAATAACGCGCGGTTCTCCAGCGCGCTCGGAACACGGGGGTGAATTATTTCTCTGAAACTAGAAGGAATAAAACTATTTTCAGCATTTTAGCCCAACCTATAAACAAAATATATTAAATGAAACAAAAATGCAATTCCAAATAATGAGGGGAATGATTAGCATTTCAATGAAGGAGGTGGAATTGGCATTTTTACTGCAAACTCCAGGGAAAACTGATTATTGAGTCAATAAAGCCCAGAGCAGAGAGGCTTTCACAGGCATTACACCGTCGGCTTCTCCACAGTCACAGGGGAGACATATTGTTAGTCTGGTGTGCATGTATATGGGCCTGCTTTTCTGTTTATGTGTCTGCAAGTGCGCACATTGACATATGTGTGTGTGCGTGTGTATGTGTGTGTGTGTGTGTGTGTGTGTGTGTGTGTGTATGTGTATGTGCGTTTATGTTGTATGCATGTATACATACTGTATGTGTGTGTGTGTGAGTACATGTTTGTGCATTTTGGGTTGTGTGTGTAAGCGTGTTGTCGGCATACGTTTATGTGTTATGTGCAAAGGTTTACTTGTGTACATGCGTTTGCATGTTGTGTGCATGCATGCGTGTGCGCGAATCGACTGTTGAACACCACACATTTTCTCCAAAGACATGAGGAGGCCATTATCATAGACATTCAGAGGCACAAGGCCACAAAGTCTCAAAGAGACTCAAAGCAAAGATGAGTGTGAGTGAAAACCGACTGAGAAACGCGGCAGGGTAATGCCGAGATATGGGCTCCCAACCGCGCTCTAACAATACAGGACCCTGTTCCAAACACATTACATTTCTTCTTACATGGTTATTAATACCCTACAAAACAATCCAGAGCAGTGTCCTCCCATCTTCTGTTCTGTAAAGCACATGCAAGGTCACACCGGGCCTCAGTCCTTCAGCACGCAGTGTAAAATGACCGGCCGATGTGAAGCAGGCGCGCGGATGAGCCGCGGAGAGAACGACGGGCCCGTCGATGCGTTCTGTGCCAACGGCTGAAAGGGAGAGGAAACCACACAGGACACCTTCGATTGTTCTTCAGTGAAAGCATATTCACACACGCAGAGCGTGTGAAAAGACAGCCACTTGGTGAAAGAAAACAGTCCAGGCTAGGTTTTGAAACAGCTGGTAGCTCAGACCAGCTCAGACCAGCTCCCAACACAACATGGTTTGACCAGCTCTAGCGACAGTGGTTTGCAGAAATGTAGGCAACCCTGGTAAAAAAAAAGTAAAAAAAAAGTAAAAAAAAAGTAAAAAAAAAAAAGCCTTTTACAATTAATATCTTGGTGAACAGAAGCGAACTTGACACTGGAGAACTTGAGAAGCGAACAATGGTATAATGTTAAACGTGACACATTTCTTACATTTTTAAAACAAGATTACTTTTTATTTCATTTTTTTCCAGAAATAATAAAATTATAATAATAAAAAAGGAAAAAGGCCCCGTGCAAAAGTTTGGGAACCCTGTCAGTTAGTACTCCTCGGGCAACTATAACAGATTATAGACTCTTCCTGTAGCCTGCTAAGAGCGCTTGGAATTTTCCCCATTCTTCCTGGCAGAACACCTCTAGCTCAGAAATATTCTTCGGCTCAGAAATATTCTCCCGGCAGAAGAATCACTCTTACCTTCCATGTACAGTAGTACAGTATGGGCAATAGTAATACAGTACTATTACTCCCCAAACAGTCTGACTTCCATGCTCCCCACCCACAGTATAGTGTTATTCTCAGCAGTAATGTCATCATTACTCTGTCAGAAATAGAGTAATATTTTCTTGCAGTGACGTGACTTTTTCACGCACATTGTTACTCCCCCAGTAGCATCCGTTGTTACTCTCCTGGCAACAACTAAACACAGGGAAGCAAGACTGCTGAAAATAAAGTGTCAGAATAATACCAAAAACACTCATAAGCTCAGAAATGGCCTTCTCGCTGGCCTGAGGAAGCCTCTTTAATACCCCACATCTCCAATAACGCAATTTAGGAAGCCGGCATGAAGTAATGGCACTGCGGGGGAAATTGCATATCGCCGAAGATGGAGATAACAATCTGTCTCGGACTCTTACCGGTCGCGGCGAAGCGCGAATGCCCGCCAATCAGACGGACACGGCCAGGACAACATTATCTCTGTATCACACAGCAGGCGAGCACAACAAAACTAATTACAAACCAATCAGAGAGAAAAGGTCAGGGCCCTGTACAGTGTGACTAATGCAGAGGAAGATGGGAAAAATCACTGGTCCAGATAAACAAATGCCAGACACAAGCCAAATGCTCCAAATTAATTGGCCCAAGATAATGCCCCTTTTGCTCTCGCTCTCGGTCCCTCTCATCTCTCACACTGGGCTTCTCTCTCTGCCGCCTCCCTCCCTGTTCTGTCCTCCCCGCCCTGCCTCTCCGCTCCCACTCTTAGCGGATATTAGCCTGGGTGCTCCCCTGCTCTCTCACACCTTCTGCCAGACTCTCTTCTCTTTCTCTGTGGCCCTCACAGCTGTTTACCCCTCAACCTCCTCCTCTTTATTCCTTTCTTCTCACTTTTTCTCATCGCTCTCTCGCTAGTCTGCAATCTTCTTTTTTCCCCCACCTTCTTTTTTTCTCTCCATTTCTGTCTTCAGGTCTCTCTCTCTGCTGAAGATTACAGCATCTCCCTCCCCCCCTCCCTCTCTCTCCCCCCTCCTTCCCTCCCCCTCTCTCTCCCTCTGAGAGCTTTAGTCTGTTTACCCCCACAGGTTGGGCCATATCTCTGACAGTGTAGGCCTCTCACACTAACACAGCCTCGCACACTAAAACAGCCTCTCACACTAACACAGCCTCGCACACTAACACAGCCTCGCACACTAACACAGCCTCGCACACTAACACAGCCTCGCACACTAAAACAGCCTCTCACACTAACACAGCCTCGCACACTAACACAGCCTCGCACACTAACACAGCCTCGCACACTAAAACAGCCTCGCACACTAAAACAGCCTCGCACACTAACACAGCCTAGCACACTAAAACAGCCTCGCACACTAACACAGCCTCGCACACTAACAAAGCCTCGCACACTAACACAGCCTCGCACACTAACACAGCCTCGCACACTAACACAGCCTCGCACACTAACACAGCCTCGCACACTAACACAGCCTCGCACACCAACACAGCCTCACATACTAACAAAGCCTCTCACACTAACAGAGCCTTGCACACGAACACAACCTCGCACACTAACACAGCCTCCTCACACCAACACAGCCTCACATACTAACACAGCCACACACACCAACACAGGCTCACATACCAACACAGCCTCGCACACCAACACAGCCTCCTCACACTCTAACAGAACAACACTCTTTACACGCCATATCAGCACCCCCACACCCCCAACACGCGCTTCACGACATCGAAATTACAGTACACGGCTCTTCTGAACAGAGAGCAGTAGCAAAGGATACATCAAGGGAGATATACAAACACTATAACCGCACAACCAAACACTATAAACTATACCAGCCTACAACTGCAGAACAGCACAGGACCCAGTCAAACCGTCACACACAAAGGACCGAGGAGAAAGCAGCTTTCCCGTGCGACAACGGCTCATCTTGTACTACAAGCAGTTCTCAGAGCAGAATAATAAAACCCGGGGTTTGTTCGTTTTTACGACTAGAAGCAGGAACATATTTTAAATGGGATCCTGGGCTCCGTGCTGATTCTTTAAATGAGGCTACAGCAGCTGGATGCTGTGTTGTGTGCTCACTGCTCATCACGCTCATAACGGCTTTCTGTCGCTCGGGCGTTCAGCTCTCTGCCCGACTGTAATTACTGGCCCCGCCCACTGATTTACCTCCTTAAAAGCCCTTGAGTGACAGGTGATAAAACAGCCTCAGGGGTCATTTCAGTGGCGGACAATTTACCGCACGGAAGGGGGGTATAATCTGATATTGGGGCTAGCACCCGCGGCATCGTGGATGAATATGTCTCTCTTTCTGGTTCGCTGTAAAAAATGACACACCTATAAAATACACAACACTCAATAAAATGAAGCTAATTTAACAGATTCATCAATAATATTAGGCGTGATATCAATTGAATCAAAAGTATTATGCTATATTTATTCAATAGTAATACTTCTGATCTGTTACCATAATTTTATCGGGTAGATATGGTGTGTCTTTTTTTACAGTGCAGGCACTTTGAAACTGAAACCCAATAAAGGCACACAGCAGGCGAGGAAACGGTGTGGCTCAGGGGATCTCCGGAGAGACCACAGATCTGGCTGACAAGCTGGCGTTCCGGCAGGAGGGCGCAGTGACACAGCGCTGCCGTAACAGGAGACTAAGATTCACGATGACTGTCTCCCGCGGTCTCCAGCTCGGCTGAAATGCGTTTCCTACAGGTCTTGTTTTTCCACATTACGCCGGCGAGAACGCTGGCCTGGCAGTTCTGCGTTATGACTGAGGGAGCGGAGGCCTTTTCCTGAGAAACGGGGGCCGCAGGCAGGGCCAGAGTTTTGTCCTGCTACGCCCCGGTAAACGCGGCAACCCCCGGTAATCCGCCGCAGCGAAAACATACGGAACGCCCCGGGGGGAACTTTGTGAGCGGAGCTACGGAAACTTTGACATGAGGTAAGCGTGAGGCACAAGATACAGGTGTGATTAAGGTAAGCAGAAATATAACCGTGACTCTCTCACTCTGTGTCTAGCACACAGCATGGAGTGCATCGGGCAAAAAAAAAAAAAGAAGCGTTCACACACACAAGGCTGCAAAATATCACGCTTTTCATATTCTTCTCTGCAGAGCTCTATTTCGGTCTCAGGTTTTTTCCACCGATTGGCTCATCTTTCTTACAGATGATGCAGCATCAGAATATTACATTATCCTCGTGTCATAGGCCTATATATAATACCTTATCTTCTTACTTTTTTCCCCCCGTACTTCAAAGATTAAATTACGAAATATGGATATCCAGGCTAGGGGGAAGGGGGGTCTGTTTTATGCCTATCTTCAAATATCTGTGAACCATCTTACCTCATGCTAAAAACTTGCGTATGTCAGTTAGGCGTGATTGATTTTGTACCAAGGACGAATTTAGAAGTAGATATACACTCACACGTGCACACACACACACACACACACACACACATGTACGTTGATAAATCAGGCCCCGGGAGATTTTCACTTTCTCAAGTGTCATCGTTACCCAAGTGTGTATGGAGTTTTATGGCGCTGATCAGGGTAACTGGGCCCAGGTGTCCTGGTGGAACTCAGCTCCTAAATCTGCAGTGGCTGAGGTTATGCCTCACATAAATCACCGGGAACAGAGAATATAAAACACAAGAATGGGTACACATTCAGTGACTGCGAGTACCCTTGTGTGAATCACCTTATAAGTGCCTTTTGGCCATCTAGTGGATAAACAAATGTAGTGTTTTTACCCTGAGGGAGCTACTCAACCAGTCGGTGAGTGCTGAAACCAGTGATTATGTCACTACATAGGACACTGATATGTCTATGATTATGACTTACACCCTCTCTCACATCAATGGCCATTTGGACTGTTCCTGTGTGAAAGCATACTTTACTGCCCCAATAACGCAGAACTGTCTGCCGGAACAGGACCACCTCAGGACGATTCAAACTAATAGAATGAGGCTCTGAAGGTCTTCCTGGGACAGTGGGAGATTCAGCAATTACGCAAGAGCAAAGTGTTATCAGCCAAGCAGGAAGTCCCTACCCTCGCAATCCCATCTCCGTTTTGATGAGAGATATGGGTTATTTGGCCTGGAAGAACGGATAGAAAATGGCGTGAGAAACACAGAGTTTACAATGACTATTATGACTAATGCTTTGTAATTTCCTGTAGGACAGTCACGTTGCATTTGTGTCCATCTTGGTGCCGTAGTTGTTCACCATATCTGGACCACGCCGTGCTTCTACATACTGCTGGAATCCGCATCCCCATGGACACAGTCCCTGTCTCTGTCCATCCTGTTACTCACATCTGTACAGTACAGATCTCTGCAAAGCACAGGCCAGACAAAGAAGGGAAGTGTCTGCAGGCTAAACGCCTCGCCAACCCAAACGCGCATGCACACACACACACACACACACACACACACACGCGCGCACACGCACACGCACACGCACAGAAACACACATACACACATACCCACAGACATATGCACACAAACACGTACACTCACACACACACACACACACAACTGTAGACTTTCACACAAACACACTTTTATGGATCAATATCACATCCTCAAGAGGTACAGAACCCCAAGTAGCGTGCAGTTCTAACTCATCGAACCCACAGTCAGACACACACAGTACACGCCAACAAATCAAAACAGACAAAAACTCATGTACAGCTGTGCATAGCTATAGCGCATGGGGAGAAGCAGGGCTGAAAACGGCAGCTCTAAAAAGGGCCTAAACGGTGAAAAACCATACGAGCGCTAATGGCGCAGCAAATGAAAAGAACAGCGGACCGTACTACAGGCCCGATTGCAAACAACTACAGTCCACGCGTTCCTTACCTAAAATGTGCTTAACAGCAAAAACCTCAGACTGTATAACCGCTTGGTTTTCACTTCAACCGTAACAAATGTGTGTATTGTTAGGACGTGAATGTTTTTTTGTTTGTTTGCAAGAGCAAAAATAAATGTAAATTCCCCTTTGAAATTCCCCTTTGCTGGTTAAACCTGACGGTCTCTCCTGATACTGTATACTATTCGAAGCTGTATTTTTCAGATGTATTTCCCAAAGAGGGGCATGTCATGTATGTCTGAGTGTGTGCAGCTGCCGAATAGGGGGGGGTGGTTGAAGCACTATTACCCTGTAATCAGATCCAGGCCATAAGGCACTGGGTTAAGAGGTCAGCAGTACCATGTGTGGAACTTAACTCCACCCCATCTCTGCACTTAGATCTATAAATACAATCTATACCCATCAGCCACCACATTCCTCGCATACATTCACCTCGTATATAGGGCACCGCCTTCCTCTAGCACACAGACATGTTCACACATCACCAGGGACCTCCTGACTGCGATTTCAGACCTAATACAATCCAGTCAATATCCAAGCACCGTTTCACAAAGCAGGATTACACAGTCAGCTGGATAACAATTCTTCAGCCAGGAGGTAGAACTAATTACTGAAATCAGCTGGCTGGGTTCCTGGGTGGAAGAAACAGAAGTTGACTTTTCCAAAAAAAAAAAAAAAAAGACTTTTACTTATTGAACCCTGGACTTTCCCCCTCTGTTTAAAGGATAGAGGGTTGTTCTGTATGACCTTGTTTACCTGAATTTGACTAGATTTTGGGTACAGGAGGAAGACTTTATTTAGTATGCAGAAAATGAAAAATAAATAATGAGGCGGCATAACTAGATTGTGCACTGAATAAACATTTCAGGTTTAGACTGAGCCAAAAACCTTTCTTAGAAATAGTGTGTCTCATTATCACATGCTGGGTATTTAAATAGGATTTGAACAGAATGATTCCACCTTTTCCAGATTTTTCTTGCAGAACATTTTACAATAAGGTGACATGAATTGGCATGAACTGATGTTGTCGTTAACATTAATTAATGATGTACACATACATTAAATACGCGTGAAATTAACTACTGCATTAGCTGTAGGACTGTTTATACATTACCCAACCTGATAAACATATATTCAGTTAACCTTGAATAAACACATTGCGTTTTTTTTTAAAATACCAATATGGTATTGCACAAAGACATGCACGTTAGGCATTAACAGGGTCTTGCTGCAAAAGAGCATGGATGCTCAGTCAACTTACCCTGTATACATAAAGGTTAATAATTTGTATCATATTTTTTAACATTAGTTCCTGACAATTCATGGAACCTTATTGCAAAGCGTTGCCATTTCTTCACAATCTGGGTCAAGCCCACATCCAGACGGGGTGCTCTGTGACCGTGGGTAAGGTAGTTCAGCAGGTACTGCATCACTCGCCTTAATTAGCTCTGCAGAGAGAGTCGCATAGGAGCCTTCACCCCAGTGAGGGATCAGGCTACCCCTCATCTAAACCTGTAGAACCTGTCATGGACCCTGCACTGAGCCCTGAGAGGAGGGCCCTATATTCCACCCTGCAGAAGGCCCTATATTCCACCCTGCAGAAGGCCCTATATTCCACCCTGCAGAAGGCCCTATATTCCACCCTGCAGAAGGCCCTATATTCCACCCTGCAGAAGGCCCTATATTCCACCCTGCAGAAGGCCCTATATTCCACCCTGCAGAAGGCCCTATATTCCACCCTGCAGAAGGCCCTATATTACACCCTGCAGAAGGCCCTATATTCCACCCTGCAGAAGGCCCTATATTCCACCCTGCAGAAGGTTTACTCTCCCCTTCATCCAGGCCAGTGTGACCGTAGTGTATTCTTCATTCACACCTGTATACGGTCAGAAGAAATGGATTCCATTCCATAGTAGAACCCTATCTAGTTAGAGTGTTCTTCGTTGGGCAGAATGGTTCTTTGTCTGGGAGCATTCACACTTCACACCTATGATGCAAAAAGGGTTCCTATATGGATATAAGCCAAATAACCATTTTTTCTGAATGTGTAAGCCTTCATTAGGTGTCAGCAAGTTATCAGTCATTTTGAATACAAAAATACAATAACCTGGCTCTGGGACGAGTAACCGTAACCATATTTCCATAACGTAGGGCTAAAATGAAGACTGTGACGCGGACCGAAGGGGGAGTCTCCCCAGGGGAAGCGCCGGGGCGGCAGGAACGATGGCGTGTTCACGGCCGAGGACAGGTGGCTCTCCGCATGACATTCTGTGTCTTCCAGAGCAGCCTGGTCACTTCCTGATGACTCACGACCGGCTGTACGCAACTCTACCCACTCAACGCCGGGCGCCCGTGTTCAACAGATTCATTCCGTTTAAGGATGGCGAGGATTGGGCCGATGAGGAATGCACGACAGCGGGTTATCGCTGGCAAAATAGAGCCACGGAAAGAGTGACACGGACAAGAGACTGCTGTATATTCATATACACAGACCAGGGGACGGGGGTGTTTGAACCTCACTGGTTAGGTTGTTCTTGACGTTATGTAGCTGAAAAAAAATCAGGTAGCTGATTAAAATAGTTACAGGGACAGGAGATGTGGATATACAAAAACCGGGGGGTGGGGAAAGAGGCCAAATCACCAATGAGGTTGGTCTTGGTGTTATACTATACAATCCCAGGTAGCTGAATAAAAGAGTTACACAGACAGGAGACTGCTCTACATGGATATAACACAGACCAGGAGTGCATCGAGAGGCTGAAGATCACCGGTCAGGTTGGTCTTGGTGCAGTATGAGCCAAGTAGGCAATGAAGATTGAAATGAGTTTCATGGACCATGGACAGAAGAAACAGGGATATATGCATATACACAGACCAGGGATGGAGCGAGAGAGGCTAAAACTGGTCTTAAGAGTTACATGTACAAGACTGCTGTGCATGGACAATATGGAGGAAGGGGTGGCACCAGTTAGGTTGGCACTACGCTATATAGTCCCAGGTAGTCGAACACAAACAGGAGACAGCCATACAGGGACACACACAGGTGGAGAGAGAGAGGCTGCAGCTCACCGGTCAGGTTGGTCTTGGCGCTGTACGAGCCCAGGTAGTGGCCGTCCGTGTTGGGGGTGTAGCACTCAAACTGGCCCTGGTCTTTGGCCTCCAGCTTGGAAATGTGGAGGAGGGCGGAGTCCCCGGTGAGCCGCTCCACGTAGATCTCCTTCCGGTTGACGCGCTGGGCGTACACGCTGTAGGCGTAGTTGGGCTGGCTGGTGCTGATGATCCGGATCTCGCGGTCGGGGGCCGTGTGCAGGTACATGGACCACTCAAAGTCCTGCTCCACCCCCTCCTTGTAGCCAGTCACGTTGCACCAGATGGTCACATGGGAGCCTTCTGTGCGGATCAGGGGCCCGCTCTGAACCGTCACCACCCGTTTGGATGAGCCGGTACCAGCTGGAGAGAGGGGGAGAGAGAGGGAGGGGGAGGGGGAGGGGGGGAGAGAGAGGGAGGGGGAGAGAGGGAGAGAGGGAAAAAGGGAGGGGGAGAGGGAAAGAGAGAGAAGGAGGGTGGGGAGAGGGGGGGAAAGGGAAAGATGGGAGAGGGAACGAGGAAGGGAATGAGGGAGGGAGAAAGAGACAGAGGGAAAGAGACAGAGAGAGGGTTTTAGTTATAAGGTTCTTTTCATTATCAAATAAATAATTAACCTAGCCAGACAGTGCCCCCGCAGAGAGTGGTTACTTGAATTCAGTATGTAGCTTTTGCTTACAAAAATTAAAAACGACAAAAACAATATTGACCCAGCCACTGCAGAGAGACAGTACAGAGCAGAGGATAATGGGGCGAGTAGAAGGGAGAGAGACACCGGTGATAAGTATGGCTGTAGAAAGCCCTCTCTGTGAGGCTGTCAGCTCCTCAGACATCAGCGCACAAACGCTGCTCTATGTCTGCCCCAGCAGCAGCTTCAGACACTGCCGTCATGCCCCATTCTGACAGAGAGAGAGAGAGAGAGAGAGAGAGAGAGAGGGAGAGGGAGAGAGGGGGAGAGAGAGGGAGGGAGAGAGAAAGAGAGAGCAAGCGGGGGAGAGAGAGAGAGAGAAAGAAAGAGAGAAAGAAAGAAAGAAAGAAAGAAAGAGAGAGAGAGAGCTCAAACCACTACATCTCCTTCAATCTGGAGCTGGCGTTCCTGGGGCGAGCGTTGGCCATCTGCAGCACAGTCGGAGGAGTGAGGCAGAGTGGTATTTTTGAACCGCTCTAATCTCCACAGTTCAGCGGAGCACCGTGACAGAGAGAGCAGCAATTACTCCAGATAACGTGCTCGTGCTTTCTGTCGTCAAGCGGGTGACAATACACTCAATTACGGGCAAAAAAACAAAAATTCTTTGAAAATAACTGAAAATTGACACGGAGGCTGAAAATTAGGGGAGGTGTAAGTAGTTATTTGACCTGCAGTATGTCATAATATTTTCACATACTGATTTTCAGAGAGGGACTGTGCTGAACAGGGCTCCATTTTAAGAAGGATACGCTCACCCCTCAGCATCTCAGTGGGGACTGATGACTCAAATGTTCCCACAGATTGTCTAAAATATTATCTTACAGGATATCTAGCCTTTGATTACGGTGACTCATGTTTCCGTCCATGCATTCACGACTGCAAATTGCTGCAATAAAACGGGCTTCTTAACAAACCCTGCTATTTACAATTGCAGGGATTTTCCCCACTAGAAAAATGCCTTTGAAGCCATACATTACCAGTGGTTACGCCAGCTTACTCAACATACAGTACACAACAGCTGTCCATGAGGAATGACGACATATTCACAAACATATAACGAATATGGATATTAGTGGTATACTGTCAATGCATCAGGCTCATGGTCTGTTGCTCTCACTTAACTGAACATACATTCCCTTACACTCATTATTCCACTTCCCAAAATGCACTGCTTCTCAACAGAGATAGCCAATCAGGAGGGATAACGGAAACAGTGACATTTCAAAAATCAATTCTCACCAGATACTGCAGTTTCAGCTTCTGATAGCTGTATCTTTAATGCAAGTCAATGCATACCAGATTTACCAGAGAGACCACATTTCTAGACAATATGCCCCACATAAAAGAAGCTTCTTTTTTTAACCATATGACCCTTTATGCTCTGGATTCCCGGTTTATAATCAATTGCTTGACATTTACACTATGAAATTCCTGTTTACAAATCAATTGGATGAACCTCATATGTTTAGAACTTCCAGTTTATCGGTTGGTTCAAAATACAATATATGACTAAGGATGAAACGTATTGAAATCCATAAATTGTCCTAAGATGTGTATTGCACCAGAAAGCAGCACCAGAAAACAAAATACAACAAATCCTATTCAGCAGAAGTAAGACAGTGCTCGGTAAACAGGCTATTTCTGAGCATTTTTAGTCAGGAGTAACCTGAGCCTTGTTCTCCTATCTCTACTGTGCTCCATGCACCGATCTCCATATACAAACAGTGTAAAATCAGCTCTGACCCCAGTCAAATGGCAAATAAAATCCAACCCGCCCTACCCACCCATCTGATCCATGCCCCTGTGCCTTTCAGACTTAACCCCCATCCCGTTGTGATCCATCCCCCCTTGTCCTTTTAGGATCCATCCTCCCTGACCCAAACCTCACCCCTCCTCCCTTTCCCCCCGTCCCTCTCTGATGCACCCCTCCCTCAACCACGTTCTGCTCTCGTCTCCCCCTCAGCCTAATCGGTCTCAACTCACTGCAACTTGTCCCCCCGTCCCTCCATTCTGATCCGTCTGTCTGATCTGCCCTACCAGCCGCAGGGAAAAACTACAGAGCCTCCATCTCCCACACTCCATATTGGCAGTGTCATGATGATGTCACAGTAAGACAGCGGTCACGTGACCCGCTCCATCTCCACCACACTCCCAGTGTCTCAGCAGCATTCTGGCTAAAACCACAGTCTCAGACACACCAAAAACACAATGAGAGTGGCAGATTTACAGAGACTCGGAGGCTGTTCCTCTGTCAACGGCGCCTCTTCAGAGGATAAATAAATAAAAACAACAAATAAATAATTCAAGCGGGAGGAACCGCTACAGTCGGAATGGAAAATCAGCCCAAAAACAGATCTGCTCAGCGCCGACTTCCTCATGGTGCACAGATTTTGTCACGGCCGATTGAAGTGGCAGAAGTGAGGAGCGGGAGGTTTGGTTGTTAAGCAGGATCCGTTTTTTGATCAGTGCTTGTCACCTCTGTATTTCTGGCCTACTTCTTCCCTTTGGAGACGTCAGCGATCGCTTCATCTGGGGCCTCAGAGATGGTGCCTGCTCCATGCTTTACGTGTGCAGCAGAGAGAGGCTATATAAGAACACACCAAGCATAAGCACACACCCGCCACGGGCCAGAGTTTTAGATTCACTTATCCAGGTTAAGCAAATTATATTAGTTATTTTTCTGACACTTTTATCCAATGCGACTTACAGTTGATTTGACAAAGCAGGGGCCAATCCCTTCTGGAGCAATGTGGGGTTAAGAGCTTTGTTCAACAGCTGCACTGGCTACACTGGGGTTTGAACCACCAACCTTCCAGCTCCCAGTCGCAACCACTAGGTTATAGGCAGCCCCCAAAATGTGATGAATTTAAGATCTGTGGATTAAACTGGCGTAGCAACCTCTATTGAACTTTCAAATCCCCATAACAATTTACTTGATGACAATCATCATGCTCTTTATGAAAATGCTAAATGCTGGCATACTACAATTCCCAGAAAGGCACACGCATCCAAGAAGTTCTCGGGTGCAAAGTAAAAGTCCGAAGTCCAAAAAACAACAACAAAGAATGCCCACACACTGCTTATTATATCCCAATCATGCCTTATTTTTATGTTATTGGCATTTGGCAGACGCTCTTATCCAGAGCCAAATTATATGCTGGAAAAGACCTGAGTTTGGTCTTTGTCCAGTCATATAAAAATAAAAATAAAGCTCTGTGGTTCTTCCATAATACACTATATAAGAAATTGTTCCCCCTGTTGTCCTTTAATAGCAGGTGAGAGCATCTTTGATCAAGGGTACATAAGCAAGGTCTAATCCAGATTTCAAACAATTTAACTGACACTCGATTTTGAGTCCAGTGCCTTGAGTACCACTACACACAGGTGCTCACTGCTAAATGTGTCCTCTTGATCATGCATTACATGTATAACCCTTTTAAAATATGTTCTTATAATGTAGAGGATGACTGCAGAGACATCAACCCTTTTAATTTAACGGCCATGTCAGCATTCGTCTTCTTTTGAAGTGTTGAAAGCAATGAGGCTGCCATGTGATCAGTAGGAGGTCATAAAAGAAAAATGAGCTTATTTTTCTGTGTGTTTTTGAGAACAATCATATGAAAGGCAGCATTAAATATGAAGAAAAAAAACCAGTGCAATTAAATACAGGAGTAGTCTTTTCTAAGAAAAGGGTGTGTAGGTGTGTGCAGATGCAATGTTTGAGAGAAAGCACCATTATGCTTTCTTTGAGAATACCCACCTTTTAATCTTTTTTAAAATTTAACTTCATTTAAATATCTTTTTGCTTGTGCATATTTCCTCCAAGATGAAATACCAGCACATTTATCTACGTTGCCGTCTGTTTTCACCCAAAAGTGCCCTGGCCTACAGCTTCCAACGGCCTTCTCTGCTTCTCCAATCGCATTTCAGAAACCCACACACACGTAACCGGAGCCTGAAAACTCCATAAAAACACATCAAAGTACCACATATGAAGATTTATTTTAAAGCCAGTCCTGAGATCGTAGCTTTAATGTGTCTCTGAACAGAAACACCAGCTACCTCCTGCTGGCTCCACTGGTCTAGGTTCAGGTGTTCTCAGCCATTTCAAGCTGGTACTGTATAATAAATCTTAATACTCTTTAAATTTTTCTCAAAAATCCAAGATTTTATATTTTGTTCATAAATGCACACGCAGCTGGCTGCAGGCATGTAGGCTACAGAGTCATTTAGGGCGACAACCAGCCCTGGGCCACACAATTTAAGTTAAAATACATTGTTTGTAATGTGTTTTAATTGTACAGTATTGTTATTTATGTCAGTTCAATGGTCCCAGTTCCACAATCGCTGCTGAAATCCCCCCCGAGTCTGTGGTTGCTAACGGAAGCATGCACACATCAATCTTAAGGTACTGAGAAGAACAATGTATGACATGAGAAATGACAGTGCTGACAACCTAATAATACTGTCAAAACTAACATTTTACTTTGACAACATTTTCATCCGGGTAATAATAGCAGCCTTTCCAGCTTTGATCGGACTGAAAAAATCCATCTAAATGTTTTGGCTGTTCGTACTGTAGTGTGCTTTGAAAGGGCTGTAGTGCACGCAAGCTTGTCTGATGGGACTCCCCTCCCCATTGCAATAAAACAGAGCAGAGTACACCAACACAGCTGAACTATTTATGAGATGTTTGGGGGGGGGGGATTTGGAGGTTGGGGCAGGGGAAAGGGTGAGTAGGAGGTGGAGGTGGGGTAGGAGGTGGAGGTGGGGGCAGGGAGACAGGCAAGCAAAGGAAATGGTCCAGGTTGTGTTTCACTTAATCAGCAGAAAAAGCCTCTCCCTAAAGCCGTGTAGTCAAATATCGGGGAATTCAATGCACTCTCCGTTTTTAAGTACCTCCCCCGTCTGTTTGTTTTCATTGACTTGCCATCCAGACGGCAGGCAGGAATCCAGTCCTAATCCGATATAAAGAGTGTTTATGGAGGGAGGGGGGGCGCTGCTGTAGCTCTGAGACTGAGAGGCCTCTGAGAGTCTCCGGGGTCGTTCATTAGACACCAGAATTAGGGATATTCCCGGAACGGAACTCAGAGACTGCCGCAATCCCGGAGAGGAAAGCCTCGACAACAACACAAGCCACCGCTCTCCCCTCAATTCCCAAACCGTTCACAATGAGGCCGCCATACGCACCAATCCCAGCAGGAATACTGCTTTACTGAATAACGTACTGAAGCATGCAGAAGGGCTGCCCAATCACATGCCATGGAGGGCCGAGAGTATGCATGTTCACTACACCTGCCGATTGGTTCTCTCCTCTCAGGTTGCATCAGGAGCATTAATTAGTGAAATCAGCTGGGGTAGTGATTGGTTGGAATGAAAACTTGCATACTCTCAGGCTTCCATAGCACATGATTGGGCAGCCCAGCTCTAGACTGACTCTAGAGCTGGAAGTTTAGGGACACATCTCTCGCCCTGCTAGCCGAGGGTACGAAACGTCATTACTCAGGGCTGCTGGGTGATATTATTCTGGACCAATAATATTGACAATATTTACAATAATCAATCATATCATTGGTAAATTACTGATTATCCCTCTTCCTATTTGCTAGTGATATACAGTGCAGTCAGTAAATATTTGGACAGCACCAATGTAATAATGAAATGTAATAAATGTGGGGGTAAAGTGCAGTCAGTCACCTCTCATTTCAGGGTATTTGCATCCATATCAGGTGATCAGAGTAGAGATCACATAATTTATTTTTAAACATAGTCCCTCCATTTTAAAGAACCAAAAGTAATTTCTCATCAGCTCTTTCTGATAAGGGAAGTGAATTCAATCACTTCCGTTATTCCAGCTGGTATTAGAAAGCTTTCAGTGCCTAGTGTTGATTCTAGGCTTGGTTCTAAATCCAATGAGCTAGAGTACAGAGCCACAAAACTGAAATTGTACCACTAACCAAATATTTACTGTACATATATCAGTGCACTGTAGAACAGGTATCAGAAATGTACAGGATTCAAAACCAAAATTTCACAGCTGTCTCTCTGGGTACAGGTGTCCGCTGATTACATTAATATCGAAGAACGCACAGCAGTGTGGCGAAGGGCACTGGCTGCGGAGTTCATCTCCGGGTTAGCGATGAGCTCAGCTTTAATTTGTTAATTGTCAAGATTATTTGATTTCTAAGCCGTAATCGAGCTAACATTAACATCCCCCCTCTCCAGGGTTCGGACCAATCACGGTCATAATTAGCTCTTCTGTCAAATTATCATCAGCCTCCTTCATCAGCTCATATCTCCGACTGCTCATTGGCTAAATCTGCTTTCATAGCGTGATCATCCACTAGCGGCAGAACGTTTTCGTTTTTTTTAACCCTGGGAGCAAGTCGGCTATCGAGGCAGTCAGTCATCCAGCCACTTAGAGAGTGATGGACACTAACACGATTAAAGCCAGTTCCTCCTGTCGCAAGCAGACAGGCCTTGCATAAAATTAAAAAGGCATGACGCAGTCTTTCATCCTCAACGCCATTCAGCATTTAATTCAGTGGCAGCCGTCTGACCTGCGCCCGTGTACAATGTCATGAGCGCACACGCGCGTTCGACGTTCGCTTGCGAACGCGATAAAGTCTTCCTTTCTGTCCGTCAAGTTTCACCCTGAAAAGGTCTCGTGTCATGGCAGAACAAGGGAGGGGGAAAAAAATAAATAAAAAACTTTGTTTCAGAACAAAGCGAGATTAATGAGGTAGCGGCACATCGCTCTGGCATTAGCGACCAGCAGCGTAGCCGTCCTGCAGCACGGTGTCTGCGCTTCACGGTGCCGAGAAACAGGAGAGGACACGCCGACGTCTGCACTTTCACGGCTATTAGAGAACGCCCGTACACACTGACTCGTTCAAACAGATTTAACACGATAACGTGACGGAGGCATTGTGGGAAACCGCTTGTTTCTCAGGAGGACCGTCGCTGATGTATTTCCTGTCTGGGAGGAAGTAATAAGCTGGAGGGGCAGCAGGTCAGCCATGAATCAGCATCATCTCTGCAGACATCCCCATGAGGATGAGAGAGGCCAGCGCCAAAGCCTTTCCATCCCCTGCAGTACATGGACATGTCAAATAAATAATAATAAATATTATCTACAATTAAGAATGCCGGCAATTTTAGCTAAGGAGAATGTCTTGGTTTAAATTTTTTTTTTTTTTTTTTTACCGATGAAATGAAATCTAAATTAAACCCAGTTAAATGAGCACCCGATCGATAAACATTTACCTTTATGGATACCCCCATAACGCTTATTTTCAATTAGTGTTTACTTTGATTTTCCTTATCCCAAAAAGGACAGCGTCAGGAGAAGCGCTCCTCGCATAATTAACGAGCGCAGCGTGACGGCTTCCGCGCAAGAGCGGAAAGACCGGAGCGGGGTCCGGGGGGGGTCCGGGGGGGGGGTCCGAATTGGAGAGCCGGACGCTGCCTGACGCAAGGCTCCAGAAACACAGGCCCTTCCCGATGACGAACACCGAGCAGCCGGCCGCAATGAACCACATTAATAATTCACAAAGAACGGTCTTTTAACTCCGGTCCTCGCTCTCCCTCATTCACCTCCATCACTGCAACAGTCAATGAGTCTCAAACCCAACTGCAGAATGAAAATATTTAGCCGGAAAGGTTATTCCGATGAAAAATGAAGGAATTCCGACACGGAGCCGTGCTCAGTGAATCAGGAAAAAGGGAGGAAATGAAACGCATTAATGTCCTGGTATTTTATTGTGTGTGCGCACAGTTACACGTGCGACGGGATTTCGATTTTAGTTTACTGTCCACCTGTCCTGACTCATCGGCACAGCCATTCGTCAAGATTTACGTTATTAGACCACTCTTGATTTCATCTGAACCCACTTCGCTGTGATAGGCTGAAAGAGATTTATATGGAATTGGAACATATGAATAACTGCTGCGTTCAAGGTCTGTTTAAAGGTTATTTTTCTATGCGTGATTTGAAACACATTTGGATTTTTTTCTGTTGCTGTGATCAGTTGAAAGGGATTAAGCACAGCTTTTTAAAATATGTTGCTCTTATGGATGCCTTTGAGGAAAGTGATCTGTATAAAAAGCTGCCTCGCTTTGATGTTTTCCAAGGGAATGATGCAATAAAAACCTTTTTTTTTTTAAATAATAATTTCTGAAAGACGCAGTGCATAAAACTCTCTCGCCATTTACTTGGTGTCCCTCAAGCATTCACAACAGAAAATTTGTTGAGAAGAATAAACACTTCAGATTCAGCAAACTAAAGAAGTGTTTTTTGAAGAATGCTGATAGTTATTTCTGTTTGAAAACAAATTTGAACAAAAGAAAACTAAAGTGCTCAACTATCTGAGGCTTGTTCGGGTTCATTTGTCCTTCAGCAAAATTCAAAAGGAATAAATACAGCTGCACAAAGAAGAACCTTCCCATCATCCCTTGCTTTACCAATGAGCAAGAAACATACGGGTTGTAGATATATTGCAGACATTAAAAATAATGTTTCAATTCCAGATCATTGAATTTTTTTCAACTTTACAAATTTCAAAACGCATTAGTCAAATGCCTTTATTTTAGTCCTCAGTAGCCAGCAAAGCAACCACGTTATCAAACACACATCCAGAGCACATAATCATATGGCTTTATGTTTTTACATCACAGGTCATATCATGTTTTTAATACATATTGTTAACATTTTGAACACTTGTTCCTTCATGTGTTTCGCCGATTACAATTTGAATGGATAGAACAGAAGAGATGCAAAAATAGAAAAATGTCCAGTCCAAAAATTGAACCCTATAATTGTAAGCACTTGATTTGTGTTAGTAAGTAGTCTGAGCCTTAGTCTTAGCCTGAGTCCATGTTTGAATCCGAGCCTAGACTCGACTTCCAATGCTACTCGACACCGGGGATGGTTCCCTGCTACGGGGTTCAAGCAGAGTCCTCCATTTCACAGCCAACTTTCTGAGGAACCTGAGCAATTCCATTAACTCCCAGGTCAACCATCAGTATGAAGACATCCTGTCTGACTGTGGCGGAAGCCATACACTGAGCAGCGGAGAGAAAATTAATTCGAGAGCAGGAGTGTCTGTGAGAGTGAGATCTCGGGCTGCCAGTGTGAAAAGGAAAAAAAGCTGTGACTAGCTCCTAATGAGATGAGATGGGAAGACGCATTGGTGTGCCAAAGATCTGGCATTTTCCTTTGTCAAACTTGTTAGGTACACCCTGTCACAAGAAAAAAAACGTTGTCCTCAATTTCTAAAATCAAGAATTAGAAGCCTGTCAAAACACAACGCGTGAAGACGAGACAGAATGTATTTTCTGCCGTCTGTTCTAACGAGATCAGCAATGTTTTCATATATCTGCTGGCTTTCATGTTGTCAGACATACTGTATCTGATAAGAGCGGACGGTGAAGGATTGAAAAGTATCCTGTACAACCGTGAGAGAGAGACCATGAATGACAGCACTGGTATAGCTACAGCAGCAACCCGCACAACACCAGTGACTAACACGGCAGGACAGATGTACTGGTGCGAGAATGACAGTCTAGAGCAGAGGTCAACAGGAGTGTTACTGTCTCTCACCCATCATTGGATTATGTGACATTTTATTTAGCAGATGTTTTTATCCAAAGCCACGTCCAAAAAAGTGCATATCAAGGTCATTAGAACGAACTACAGAACAGGCTGAATAAGCTACAATTCACCGACAGTAGAATCAGTTGTACAGCAGTAAAAGCAGTTGTCTGGCAGTCAGAGGGTTGCCAGTCCGATCCCGCCCTGGGTGTGTGTCCCTGAGCAAGACACCCATGAATGGGTGAATGAGAAGCATCAATTGCACAGTGCTTTGGATAAAGGCACTCTGTAAATGCCAACCATTTACAATGTATAAATACAAATACAACTGCAATTGGATTAGACTGCAAAGTAGAACAATGGGTTAAACATTCAGACAGGTGAGACAAGTAGCAATAGATTAAGGTACTCCCACAGAGGAGTCAATGTTCAGTGTGAAGAGATTGGATCACCCCATTGAGATATAGAATCTCTTTTACAAGACTTGGCCAAGGTACAATACGGTCACTTTAGCCCCACCACTGGGCCTAAACCACCAACTGTATAGCCCTCTATATGATGTTGTAATACATAGAGACATTATACATTGCCTACTGGTATGTATCAAGACACACTTACAAGTCAGTTCAGAGGTGTGTACTTCAGAACAAAAGGCTTCCTGAGACAACATCAGGATTCAGCCATTCTGCTACTGATGACATTTTACCATTATGTCGTCAAAGTGGATGTGCAGTCGAGTGGCTCATGGGAAATGTAGTTCATGCGTTGCAGAGCAGCGTTCAGTATCCTTCTGGATTGATGCAATTCATAAAAATATGGGCTGTAGGATGGACAAGTGCTGCGGGAAGAACTGAAATCTGGCTTGAGGGCTTCCTCAACTCACACAGGCACAAATGAGCCACACAACTCCGCCGGACTTCATTTAGACACTCTCAACATACATTAATCCAATAACCAACAACCAACCAGCGAGACTGAATCCGCCAACACACTGAAATAACACAATGGAGACAAGTTATTGTTATGTGAATGTTATTTGCACACATTAAGTGACCCACATTTCATGCAGAGATCATCAGCCTGTTAGGGAGGGATTATTGAAAGTTGAATATCTTGGTCCTGTTTTGTCTCTGGGCTCATTCCAATCCCTTATTTTTCTCCTCTTTTTCCTTTTCTTGTCTCCTTTTCCTGCCTCAAGCTCCACCCATCGGGAGAGGTTCGGAAAAGATTAAAGAAAAAGAAGTAAAGACGGGTGATCAAGAAAACGTGGATTAGGCAAATGGAATGTCCTTGCTCCTTCAAATGCTCCTTCATTTATTCTTAATAGAATTTTCCTAAATGTAAGAGTAACACATTAAATGGCCAAAACACCATATTTTTGCCATATAGCTTTAAACAAAAGAAAATGTATTTGAGTGCGCATGAACTAGCCTGAAAGAGTCAATTTGCAGATCGTTTTATCAACATGAAAAAAAATTTCAAAAAAAAAATAAGAAGAACTTTATTTCTGCACACTCTTGCACACAGTCCCCGGCTTTTAGGAGCGAGAGCATTGTGGTGGACTACAATGCACAGTTCCAAATATTGCATTTGAATGCTTATTGCATTAACCCCAGCTGGAAGTGTCTCGTAAAACTGCTCAGTAGTCATTTAAAACACGACCTCAATAAATGGTCATAAACTGAAAAATCACAGCCTGCTAGAAGGCCCATTATCTTTTCATTTTCTCACGAAAAGGGAGGGGGAAATGGAAAGGATAATGCTTAAATCAGTTTTGAGGAGGGTAATTTCATTCTTTCTTCCTTTCTCTAGATTACAATATGGTGTCAGACCCAACATCTATATAATGTAATACTCTTTTAAAAAAGAACTGTTATGCAAGTGACACATGACCAAGACAGGATAAAACAAAAAGACAAAAGTTCTTGGAAAAAGTCAGCAAAAGAAAATGTGAATCAGTATACGTTTCCATCAACTACTAGATGATGGCAAGATGATGTCATCAAAGAGTGCCACCCACCCTTTTATTGGGCTTTCTGAAGTGGAAGCATGTGACTTAGGTCTCCGACACGTCAGACATCTCAGTCAGTCTAGGTTATAGACACATAAGCAGGTCATCTCAGTCAGTCTTGGTTATGAGCACATAAGCAGGTCATTTCAGTCAGTCTTGGTTAGGAACACACAAGAACAAAATTCCTCCCGCACAGATGGATCAGATTATTATAGGTTTCACGCTCACCTATTTAATGGTAAAGTCCCCATTGTGAAAGTAGAACGAATTAGCCCAGACACATCTCCTGAATCTTCTCATGAGATGACTGGAACTGTCCTGGCCTACTAGTTAACTCACAGATATAGCAAAGAACTTGCATTACCCCCAAAGGAGTCGCCAATTTGTCAGAATTGTCAGCATACAGCACTTTCCCAGCATGGAGCAAAACAGCTTAAGTGGATGTCCTCAGATCTGATTTGGAAACCCCGGCTCTTTTTCCACCAGGAACGCATTTAGGTAACGCCACGTCAAGATGACAACCGAGTTGCCTCTTCTGTTGCGTCTCCCTTGTGTGAATGTTGCTTTCTGGGCCGCTGGAGTCTGAAATAAAAGCATTAAACTCAAGAGCAACAAGGCTAATGGCAGTCCCTTCTGCACAGCTCCAGAGTGAAAGTGATCTCTCAGCTGGATAGATGACTGTCCTTGATGGCTTTTCTTCACCCAGAACAAATGGAAAAATGTGTGTTTTTACTCCATTTGCTGAAATCTTCATTTCTATTCCGGTACTACCTGCGATGGTGTTTCAGGGGCCGTTGTGTGACATACAGTACACTGTAGTTAGTTACAGCCAATAAAAACGTGTTGCCAGAAAAGGTCAAGTATTAAGCAAGCAGATAATAGATACAGTATATTCATTAACAGGCTTTGGAACTTTCATCGCTTATTTCAGTTATTATACAGATTCTACAGAGTCTCTGCAGTCGGGCAGTGCCACGGTAACTGACGTTACAACTGCTGGATATTTGGGCGGTGAAGCCCACTACAGCTACATAATAGAAACTGATAGTCATTACCCCCTGAGGGTTATAAAGTCTCTATGTCAGTCTCTCATGTAGCTGGACCAGTGACTTTACCACTCAAATTGCTACCTGCAGTTGTAATGCTGGTTACCGTGGAGTTGGTTTCCCAGTCTGGTTAATCTAACCTAACCTGAAGCATGGGATTGGCAGCATGATGGTGCAGTGTGTAGCATTGGTGTCTCTCAAGGAGAAAGTTGTGACCGGCCGGCCCGGATCCTCTCTGTGTGGAGTTGGCATGTTCTCTCCGTGTTTGTGTGGCTTCCCTTCCACAATCCATAGACATGTAGAACTAACAACATTTCATGTAGAGATTAAATTTATGTGTACAGAAATGTTATTAGACGTGCATTGGCCTTGTCAAATAAACTAATAAAATAAAAAAACAGCTAACGCCTCTCCCTGTCCTTGTCCCGCCCTCCCACCCCTCCTCCATACCACATGAAGGAATTCATACACAAGCCATCTTTGGTTTGTAGATCCCTGAACCCTTTCAGACTGGATTTAACAGACTCTGAGCCACTTCAAAGAGCTGATTGTTCTTGACTGTCTGTCTGAAATCACAACCCATTTGAGCTCTCATACCTGTAATCTCAACAGAATGTGCAAACAGAAAATATAAAAAGCTTTTTTATAAAGCCACTATGTAAAGAATTACTTCGATATTTGCACGGGTATCGTGTGGCCATCTCGAATACAAGTAGCGCTCCTGTGTTTTAACAGATGTCTTCATCAGAGCATCGGACCGGTTTCATTGTGCCAGTTCCCTCAGAAATGTCTAACCCCAGCCTAAATCAAAACATACCTCCGCCTCTCCAACAAAATTTACTTCCACAAATGAAATCGTGTTTAAGTCAAATAACCCCATTCTCACATTAGAGCTGACCTACCACTACCTTTATAGACACAACACACACACACGGACACACACATTTTCCCTCATAAACAGCACACTCCTGAGAGAGTGTAAATGTCATCTAAATCCTCTCCAAACAGTAATGATGTGCTCTCGACATTTTCAGCTGTGTGTTGTGCTCCATAATGACAGAATATGCATAATTTCCGATGACAAAAATGGCAGAGGATTATAATATCTGTAAAAACAGTAGTCTGTGAGTGTGTACCTGTTAAGAGAGGCCAGAGAAACACAATAGATGAAAGCATAATAACATAATAACACTAGTGTAAAGCTTATAGAGGAGCACCGTACTTGCTCTGCATGCTGGGACTATGGTCACCTTTCTAGATGGGTTTTTGAAACAGTCTGGAGGCACTATACTCCTAGAGAAAAGAGACCCGCAAACTAACTTCCCACAGCAACATGAGAGAGGTAAACAGCGGCCTTCTGAAAGCCTTAAAGAGGATTATATGGGGGAGATAAAACAGTAATCCAATCAAGTGCAGCACATCTCTTATCCGCACAAGCCCAGCCATGGCTTCATTAGCATCTGACGCGGTGATCCTGATCCTCCTCAGGATGACCTTAAAAACCACCGCAAACGCACCTGCACAGGTGCGCTTCAGAGTGTAACCACGGGAACGGCCAAGCTGAGACAAGCGGCAAACGGCCGGGGAGGGATTTTTTATTTCATTTTTTTTATTGCTGAACCGTTTCGGCAAGAGGAGGTGCAGCTGGGTTGTTAAATATGCCCTCACCCAACCACTCCATACCCCCCACCACCTGCCCCCATCACATTCCGAGCCCTGCTCTCTCTATCCTCTATATTGCCAGTCCACAGAGCCCACTGACAAAATCAGCACCTGGGTTTGCAGGTAGGGCCCTTTTGAAATGTCCGAGGAGACAGCCGCACACTAACAGCAGTAGCTGAAGGAGCAGCGATGTGAAAATGTGAAAGAATGAGACTCAAACTTTAAAGTTTTACAATAGCAATTATGAGAAATGAACACCAGCTACCAGCCAAATGCTGGTCAATTCCACCCATGGCTGTATCCACTCTACCAGCTATTTTAGCGGGTAACCGCCCATCACCTGCAGGTCCTGTTTGTCTTGTAAAAAGCTGAGTGGCGGATTTTGGGGTGCACCAGCTGCTGTGGCCAGTGGATTATAGCCATCCAGAACCATCTAAAGAAGTCTTGCTGTCACCAAAACGTTACCACTGTTGGTGGATTAAAACCTTATTCTTGGAAACAGTAAACATTGAGTGTGTGATGAGTGCGCAACATAATATAGGACTGCCCAACAGGAGAAACAACCCTAGGCAGTGCCTACATAAGCAGGGCCTGTCGCGGTCTATGGCTGAGTATCTAAAGGCACTGGAACATCCAGAGAGAATGAAAATTCAGACCAGACTGTTGCGACGGCCACAAGAACTCAACAGGGGTTCAGCAGGATGAACGGGGGGAAAAGTTCTACTTTTTTTTAAAAAGAAGAGGTGAAATGTACTGCATATACTGTATGTACTGATATGCACGCTTTGGGACTGTGTCGAATGTTGGCAAACGTTAGCAAATGTTTGCAGTCTTGATTGCACGTCGGATCTCGGGGGAAGTACTTAGTCTTGGGCTTTAAGGCTGGAGATGGGATTATACCATCCCTCTACACCCACATGAGGTCACGTTTCGCATAGGCTAATCACAGTTAAGTAAACCTGCATTTTTGTTATTTCTCCTACCTTAAATTGATATAGGGCCATTGATGTTTAACCAATTTTGTTGTATTTAATCAATCATGTTCCAGATGGCATCATGCAGCAGAGCATGTAAACTTTATGAACACATCCACTATGAGAACACGCTGTGGAATAGGGAATCTTCATTTCGTAAAGTGCAGTCCCATTCTAAATGGAATACTTCAATATGCTATGAGGCTCCATCATCCCACATTACCTAAAAAGAAAAAAGTCTACCTGTATCTGTAACTCTGACTATTCATGCTACCATTTTTTTAAATGGAGTGCTGTAGAGCCTTAATGGGAAGAATGGTTTATCCAGTTTATAAATGGTTTGACGGATTACTTCAAAGACTAAATTTAGCTTATTCTTTATTTTAACATTTTCATTTACCCAGGTAAAATGTTTTATAAGCTGAGGAGGAACTCTCCAATTTTATCTTCCTGTCTCGTGTAAGCCTAGAAGAAGGCCCTCAGTTTAGTTTCCTGTTTCTTGTAAATGTTTTATATACAGAAGTCTCTCTCCACTTAGCTTCAGTTTCCTTAACTGCGCTGCACAGTAAATGCAGAGCCCTTTACACCATTTCCCATTTTGTTTAATGCAGTGGTAACCAACCCTGTTCCTGGAGAACTACCAGCCCGTAGGTTTTCATTTCAACCATAATTTGGCACACCCGACTCTACTAATTAGCAGCGCAATGGGATCTCTAGCATGTTGAATGAGGCGTGTTTTGCTAGGGTTGGAGTGAGAGCCTACAGGACGGTCGTTCTCCAGGAACAGCGTTGGTTATCATCACTGATTTCATACAGTCAGGTCCATAAATATTGGGACATCGACACAATTCTCATCTTTTTGGCTCTATACACCACCACAATGGATTTGAAATGAAACGAACAAGATGTGCTTTAACTTCAGACTTTCAGCTTTAATTTGAGGGTATTTACATCCAAATCCGGTGAACGGTGTAGGAATTACAACAGTTTGTATATGTGCCTCCTACTTTTTAAGGGACCAAAAGTAATGGGAAAAACTAACAATCATAAATCAAACTTTCACTTTTTAATACTTGGTTGCAAATCCTTTGCAGTCAATTACAGCCTGAAGTCTGGAACGCATAGACATCACCAGACGCTGGGTTTCATCCCTGGTGATGCTCTGCCAGGCCTCTACTGCAACTGTCTTCAGTTCTTGCTTGTTCTTGGGGCATTTTCCCTTCAGTTTTGTCTTCAGCAAGTGAAATGCATGTTCAATCGGATTCAGGTCAGGTGATTGACTTGGCCACTGCATAACATTCCACTTCTTTGCCTTAAAAAACTCTTTGGTTGCTTTCGCAGTATGCTTCGGGTCATTGTCCATCTGCACTGTGAAGAGCCGTCCAAAGGGTTCTGAAGCATTTGGCTGAATATGAGCAGATAATATTGCCCGAAACACTTCAGAATTCATCCTGCTGCTTTTGTCAGCAGTCACATCATCAATAAATACAAGGGAACCAGTTCCATTGGCAGCCATACATGCCCACGCCATGACACTACCACCACCATGCTTCACTGATGAGGTGGTATGTTTTGGATCATGAGCAGTTTCTTTCCTTCTCCATACTCTTCTCTTCCCATCATTCTGGTACAAGTTGATCTTTGTCTCATCTGTCCATAGAATGTTGTTCCAGAACTGTAAAGGCTTTTTTAGATGTCTAATCTGGTCTTCCTGTTTTTGAGGCTCACCAATGGTTTACGTCTTGTGGTGAACCCTCTGTATTCACTCTGGTGATGTCTTCTATTGATTGCTGACTTTGTCACACATACACCTACCTCCTGGAGAGTGTTCTTGATCTGGCCAACTGTTGTGAAGGGGTTTTTCTTCACCAGGGAAATAATTATTCTGTCATCCACCACAGTTGTTTTCCGTGGTCTTCCGGGTCTTTTAGTGTTGCTGAGCTCACCGGTGCGTTCTTTCTTTTTAAGAATGTTCCAAACAGTTGATTTGGCCACACCTAATGTTTTTGCTATCTCTCTGATGGGTTTGTTTTGATTTTTCAGCCTAATGATGGCTTGCTTCATGGATAGTGACAGCTCTTTGGATCTCATATTGAGAGTTGACAGCAACAGATTCCAAATGCAAATAGCACACTTGAAATGAACTTTAGACCTTTTATCTGCTCCTTGTAAATGAGATAATGAGGGAATAACACACACCTGGCCATGGAACAGCTGAGCAGCCAATTGTCCCATTACTTTTGGTCCCTTAAAAAGTGGGAGGCACATATAGAAACTGTTGTAATTCCTACACTGTTTACCTGATTTGGATGTACATACCCTCAAATTAAAGCTGAAAGTCTGCAGTTAAAGCATATCTTGTTTGTTTCATTTCAAATCCATTGTGGTGGAGTATAGAGCCAAAAAGATGAGAATTGCGTCGATGTCCCAATATTTATGGAAATCCTACAATTCAGTTTCTGATTTCCTACCACCTTTCTTCAGAGACTGTGGCATGGGCTGTAGTACTGACATCTCTGACCTTTCGTAAAAAAAAGTTTCACAAGCAGCAGAATCTATTTGTTCCGCCAATTTTAACAGAAGGCCTCCGATCAGAGGAAAAAAACAGTGGCAGCTGGAGACTGAAATCCAATACCTGAGCTTGCAATGGGGAAGTGAGAGCTTCAAGAGTGAACAAGGGAAGTTTATATTGTACATAAATTGCCCTTTGACAATCGGTTCTGCTTTTGACAAAATATTACAACAGATACAGTACAGGTGGGAAGAGAGTAACAAGACAGGTAAAAAAGCTAATGTCAGCTAGCATGGAACATGCTACCTACATTGTTTTAATATACACATCTATATAATATACTACCATTCTGCAGATTGCATCTGCGTATGCACCTCTGGTACCTGATATATGACTTGGCATATCACTCTCGTATTAATATATACATATATTGCGAGTAGTAGGCCTTCTCATACAACTTATAGTCTGCGGTTTCCAGAAGGTAACCAATTAGTCACTCAGAAAACTAAATCTTTGCCTTTACTAATAAACACTCCACTTAAAATTTTACAATTTGCTTGGAGGAAAGTTGTGTTCATGCTTCACAGTTACGTTGTTGATTTGTCTGTGGGGAACGTATAATACCAACATCGTGCTCATCTAAAAAATTTAAATGGCTAAATTTGCCGTTTAAGTGTCTTTGTCTCAGCACCAATATGCAGCACTATCATGTGCCTTTTCCCACCATTTCCCAATACCATGTGAGTGTGTGCAGCATCATCGATATCATATACTTTATTCAATCCGTTACTGAACCCAAAATACTTTATTGGGTAATTTGACCTCTGCAGTTAACCCCATCCTAGCTACTTAGGAGCGGTGGGCAGCCACAGTGCAGCGCCTGGAGACCAACTCCAGTTCTGAGGCCAGTGCTTTCGTCAAGGACAATAGCACAAATACACCTAACCTGACTTTCGATGACTTTTACCATAACTTCTGGGGGGTGAGAAGAGGTGATGTGCCTGACTGTGACCTGAACCTTTCAAGAGGGCTCTAACACAATATTTAATACCTCCTATTGAGACTGACCAAGATACATAGCACATATTATTTTAAGAATGCAATACAGGCGCAAGAAAATACTGTATGCGCCTGGCTAAGATAGATGTTTGCTTTGAATGAACACTCATCTGCCTGCTCATTGTCCTTGGTCACAACAATGCATCTATACTTTACACAAAAGCACATTGAATCATCTATTTTGATTAAATTATCTCCCCCCGCAAAAAAATAAATAAAAAAATTTGTTTTTATTTATTATTATTTTATTCCTGCCAACCTCTCATTTTCAATCAGTCATCTTAGAAGGATTGTCATGCAGACAATGCCATGAAAGAGTATTTGTGTCATGGTTTCCTTATTGTATATTTCTCACACTGAATGGTTTCAGATCTTAAGACACAATGTACTAATAAACAAAGGGAACCCGAGTAAACACAACCATTCAATGCGACAAATAAGCAATAACAGAGGAAACCAAGAAGGGGGTCACACTTCACAGATGAATTGGCATTAACTAATGTAGTTGTAGACATTAACTAATGGTGTGCAAATACATTAATCAACTACTGAAAAGCTTGCTTTGTTACGAACTATATTAGTTAATGCCAATTCATGTAACAGTGTTACCGCAAATACTGTTTCAGGGCAATGTACAACTGCCTGTACCTCTAATGTAGCTGTTAACATGAACTAATGATGTGCAAATACATTAACAAAGCAAACTTTGTTAGTTAGCTAACATTAGTTAAAGCCGATTCATGAAACACTATTGTAACATGTTACCGCAAATACTTTTTCAGGGCACTGTACAACCACCGCAAGGGAAAAGAGGAAATCTTCCTGAGACAAAGCTCAGCATCAGTGTGGCCAAACGCTGAAATCCCGCTAGTCACAAATCACCCCGCCGTCCCACTTCATCACCCTGTGTTTCACTTCTGCGTTCTGCAAACATCAGTCCATCTCCCGACAATGGGGTCCTGCACCGTGCCTGGAGACGGATAGCCGGCCGTGATTAATGTCCCCCCTGAGCCATCGTACACCTGACCCCCGTGGGCCCCCTGGGGCAGTGCAGCTGTGTGTCTCAGACAGGAAGCAGCTGGAAGAGAGGGGGTCAGGGTTGGCACCTGGCTGAGCCCAATGCGTCGAGCCATGACTCATGAGCCATGAGCCTGGCACCACCAGGAACATCCCAGGGCTTGTCTGACTGCGACTGCCATTTCATGAGGTCAACACCTCCGTTCTACTACCCCCCCACCCTGTCTGCCTACACCTCCCCCGCAACTGAATTATTCATGGGGGAGACCCCAGCAGACACCCCGGTCCATTATTACAATGGATGCTTTTAAAAATTTAGTATTTGTGACCAATTCACTCATCCAGAATCCACAGAATCCCCCCCCCCCCCCCCCCGTCTCCCACACCCCATGTCTGGTCCTGGCCTAGCACTTAAGTGCTGACCAGTGTCTGGCCATAAGCCGCACTCTGTCTCACCTCCTTATTTCCCCCAGGAACCCGGCTGTGATCCACTCCCGGAGGAGAGCTGGACCTGCTGGCTGGGAGGGAGGTTCGCCAGACATCGTCCTAGGAATCCATCACCTGTTCTGTTATTATCCTGTATTTACACAGGTTAGGTTGACTGAGCACAATTGCTCTCTTATAGCAATGGCCCCGTTTACCCCTAACCTGCATGTCTTTGGAGTGGGGGGAGGAAACCAGATTACCCAGAGGAAACCCACACAGACATGGGGAGAACATGCCAACTCCACACAGAAAGGATCCTGGCCAGAATTTTAACCCAGGACCTTGCAGTGTCACCCTGTACTCTTTGGCTTTGCCACTCTGGGGACTCTGTCAAGATCACTGGCTTTGTCCCAAAGGACAACTCTGTTGACTATATCTTCTTGGAGCAATACCTTGTCAATCAGAGCCCCTCTGCTTCTGTGAGTGAGGATGAGGAATCCTTAAGGGAAATGTTCAGGCTTTAAAGGGGAATACCACCGCAAAACAACATTTTTCTCATTTAAAGGCGTAACTGATGCATTCTATCATGTGTGGCTGGCCAAAGCAATCTCCATACATCTGAGATAACGGCAGAAAAAGTGCCAATTTTGCTAGAGGTATACGTCATAATGACATGCACCTCTACCCTTACTCCTTTCTGAAGAACCGCAGTGGGAAGGTCATTTGAATTTACAGACAGTGAGCATTTGCGTGAGCAGTGAGCTTTTCTTTTTAAGTTTAGCTACTTCTGAAAAGATGGTAACACTGTCCTATATGGTCAGACAACACATTGCACAACCAGTTTGTTGAAACATGTAGAAGCCTACCCAATCATTGTACTCTTTAGTAAAGCAGGTACCTGGAGCAGAGCAGTAGTGTGGGGCTCTGCTGTATCTCTGCACTCGCTACAGGTAGAGAGCTGGTGAGAGCTTGTTTTAATCAGGACGACAGCTAATTTTCTTCAAGTAAAAGCTCATTTAACAGTGGAATTTCCCTTTGAGGGAATTTTTTTTTTTACAGGTGTTCACCTGTTTAGTAGATTAGGGATGGGGTTGGAAGTGGGATATTGAGCAGAAAGCAGTTTATAAAAAGAAATTAACACTTTTTTTCCTTTTTTTATTTTTTACTTCCTAATCCTTCTCTTCCCTCTGTGTTCCCATGGTTACAATCTCACTAACATCGACACAGTTGAATGCAGAAATAGCTGCTTCCTGCTTCACCAACGATATTCACTGAAGCAACCAAAGAACATCTACTGTTGGAGAGGTACAAGCAGGGGTGTTGCACAGAATTCTGGGCCTGGTGCATATGCAGTCTCTGTGAGCCCCCCTAAAATTTGGTTGACCAAAGTAGACCTACTGAGCCCCCACTTGCCTTGGAGCCCCTTGCCCCAGGGGGCCACACCCCTGCATACATGTGAAACAAATGTTACAGGGCTGCTACAAACCACATAACTCTGTGGACCTAGCAAGAGATCAACAATGCCGGCTCGGCCATAACACAGTCTTCCATACAAGCTCTATAATGACTCAATCCTGAATGCTGTGACAATCAACACCTCCATAGAAAAGAGTGCCAGTGGGAGAAGGTAACAGAAAACATTCCCACAATGTAGCTGCAATGTAGTTGCAATGTTATAACAATGATAAAAAACATTCCAGTAACATTGTCAGAACATTTTGTGTTAGCTGGGAGGTGACACAAATCAGAAAAACACTGAACACATCCACTGTGAGGAAGCTATGAACCTATTTTTAATTTTGTGTTTATCCTAATTTACACTATTATTTATTAAAATATGTACAACTTAGCTTGATAATTCCTCCTATGCATTTAAAAACCATCTATATCGCATGAATTTAAATTTCCTTTAAACTGTGTTGTCTTCATAAAAGCTTGTTGTATTCATGGTCCTTTGTCTACACTAGAATCCTGGAGTGGGTGTATCTAAATCGGCAACGGAAAAGAAACTAATTAACAACTAATTAGAGTCTGTCTGTAATTGTCAATCAATCCTGCTTTCAGCCGTGCTGCCAAGCAAAAAAACATTTCAAAGAAAGTTAATTTTCCTTCCATCAACATTCTCTTAGAATTTGGTTCTTTATTTTCTCGTCGACTGAAGGCATTTTCTTGGAACTGATCATTTGTAATGAAGACATGCCATTTATTCAGAGGAAAGGTTTTGCACACCAAATTTATCGTACAACAATTAGTGTGTCAGTGTTTTAGACAACATTGTCATTTCAGCACCATACACAAACTGCTTCATCAAAATTTAGCATAACTGAATCAAAGGCTTCCTGATGAAAACGGCCAATTTCCGAACTAAAGTTGGAATGGTATACTGCCATAGCAGCATATCATATTATATTAGTAATATATAGTAATATCATGTGGTGGCACGGATGGTGCAGTTTGTAGCACTGCCGCCTCACAGCAAGGAGGTCCTGGGTTCGAATCCCCGTCGGCCGGGGCCTCTCTGTGCGGAGTTTGAGTTTTTGTTCTCCCCGTGTCTGCGTGGGTTTCCTCCGGGTACTCCGGTTTCCTCCCACAGTCCAAAGACATGCAGGTTAGGCTGATTGGAGAGTCTAAATTGCCCATAGGTATGAGTGTGTGAGTGAATGGTGTGTGTGCCCTGCGATGGACTGGCGACCTGTCCAGGGTGTATTCCTGCCTTTCGCCAAATGTATGCTGGGATAGGCTCCAGCCCCCCTGCGACCCTGTTCAGGATAAGCGGGTAAAGATAATGGATGGATGGATAGTAATATCATGAATAAAACATTATAGTGTGATATATAATGACATCACACAACCACATTATTTGCCAGAGTGAAAAATATAGCCTTGATATGAAAAAAAACAAGAGAGAAACCCAATAGGCAGAGTAAGACTCTATTACCTCACTGAATGGTACAGCTCTTCATATGTAGCTACAGTAGTTATATGTAGCTACAGTAAAGATATGTAGCTACAGTAGTGATGTGGCTACAGTAGTGATATGTAGCTACAGTAGTGATATGAAGCTACAGTAGTGATGTGGCTACACTAG
The DNA here is from genome assembly GCF_963514075.1 of Conger conger. Classification (NCBI taxonomy): domain Eukaryota; kingdom Metazoa; phylum Chordata; class Actinopteri; order Anguilliformes; family Congridae; genus Conger; species Conger conger. The sequence goes on from NC_083776.1 coordinate 19,675,980, forward strand.
AGATATGTAGCTACAGTAGTGATATGTAGCTACACTAGAGATATGTAGCTACAGTAGTGATGTAGAAACAGTAGAGATATATAGCTATAGTAGCCCAATTTCCACACGAGGAACCGGACTGAAGGCCATACAGAGAGATGCTAAAGAGGACGATAATCTATCTTACCCCCTCTGTGAACCTCATCCCCCAAGTTAAAGCACATGATATAGTAGTGCATTCGATAATTTGCAGTTGAGATATGATGTCAGGCAAAAGCATAATTTAACACCTTCACAATATTTCATGTGAGCGTTATTGAATATTTTAAGTATTTGCAGCTTAAGTTGGAGTGTGAATGCACGGACACTCTGGCTGCGTACCTTAGTTTGTTTACAAACTGCCTTTTACAAATAATGTAACTCTGTGTACATTAACATTGGATGCAAACGTAAGTTTTCAACCAATTTCAACCAACAACATTTTTGAAACCTTTCAGGGACAAAATGGGTTTATGACCAGTCCGTCTAAAATATATTTGTTTCTGTCCGTAAGAATAGCGCAGATAATTTTACACAAGTCAGATGTCTGACTGCAAACTTGATTTTCCCCACTTATTTTCACAGTTTCTATTTGATAAAACTGTGATAAATGTTTTTTATCAAATGGCTAATTGACCATTTGGTGACATTAGCAGCATAAATTAGCAGCATAATGTCAGGCAAATGAACCTGCAATAAAGTTGATAAATCCATCACCTTGAGGGTATTTAATAAATTAGCATTATTTTTATTAGTATTAGCAGTATCCACAACATATATATATTATATAATTACTGGTGCATTCTGCAGTCCCAAATTCAGTTCCCATTTGTTTTAGAAGAGGATATTTTAAAAGTAAAAGTAAATTAAATATCAGTGCCCTTTACATTTTACATAAGTCACTAGTTTCTGAGCCAAAGTGGCTAGAGGCTCATTACTTACAATGAATGGGCCCTTCTTAAGGTAAAAAAAAATATATACACTGCTTTCTGCCCCAGCAGAGCTCCTTGTCGGATGAAGCACACAACATTATAACTAAACAGCAGCACCCAAACGCCGGTAACTGTTAGTAAGAAGAGACCCAAAAGCAATTATCAGAATGGTGCCTGACGGAACAGACAATGCTAACAGTGCTATGACACAAGTGGGAGGACTAACCACTCTGTCCTCCAGTGGTGTAGCACAGGAAACCCTTAAGCAGTCTTTCAGGAGTATCCATCCAGCCATGCACTCATTTTCCAACCCACTTATTCCTCCGCAGGGTCACGGGAGGGTGCTGGAGTGTATCCCAGCATGCATTGGACGAGAGGCAGGAATACCTGGACAGGCCGCCAATCCATCGCAGAGGACACACACCATTCGCGCACACAATCACTGGTAGTAATCGTTATATCAGTCTAAGAACATACTAATCCAGGGGTGTAGAACTCCAGTCCTGGAGGGCCACAGCATCTGCTCGTTTTTGGTGTGTTTCAGCACAAGTGATGTATTTTACTCCACACACCTTTTTCTTAAGGCCTTAATTGGCTTCTGACTGAAAGGAAACCACAAATACCTGCAGACAATAGGGCCCTCCAGGACTTGAGTTTGACACCTTTGTTCTAATCGCACATTTGTGATCGGACACCTTAAAGCAGTGGTCCTCACACCTGGTCCTGGAGAGCCGCAATGTCTACTGGTTTTTGTTTCGGCCTTAACATCAGCAACCACTTGAGACCAAGGAACCAGGTGAGGTGAGTTAACTGTGTAATTAACTGCTTTAATTGATCAATTGTGCTGAGTGATAACAAAAGCCAGCACGCCCTGCGGCTCTCCAGGAGCAGGAGTGAGGACCTTAAAGGGTTAATCCCTTCCTCTGCACTAGGTTCAAGAGCAAATGGAAATAGATGAAGCAACCCTAAAACTGCACTTATCAGAGAAAGAGTACCCTCTTCCATCATGTGCCATCCCTTGGAGGAGAACACAAAAAGACACAAATAATATGGCAGTACTAGACTCCAGAACCTAAACTAAAGAGAGCTTTTAACACCTTAGTATTGGAATAAATTGCTCAGGGACACAGGTGCTAATGCTTGCATTTCCACAGAGCATGATTTTCTCTCTTTTTTGTGCCGCTGTTAGAAAGATTACTTGAACAAGTCTGAAATATGGTTACTTGTTTACATTTATATTAACCTCACAAGCAATTTACATGTACTTACACTGAATACAAATTTGATGATGATAGACTATTTTGAAGAATAAAAATAAACAGTTTCTTCCTTTCCTTCACACCAAAGTGATAAATCTCAAAGGTGATATGCATGACTGTGAAGGCCATACACAGTATGAATGTTCTCCATACTAATCTGCTAAAATTAGCACCATTGCATTTGGAATTCAAATTATAGCCTCCTGGCCTCCAATGTATTGCTTTGGTGTGATAAAAAGGTGTACATTTTCTTCAACATTGGTTAAATGCTAAAAAAAAATTATTATTTGACAGTTCTTTAGTTTCTATATTGAGCCACAGTTGCCACTCAGAACTGTGAATCACCGAGGATGTGCTAGAAAAATCAGAGCAGTACAATACAAAACCAGAAGGATCATAGCAAAAGCATGCTCTGTGTACCCACTTATTAATGTGCCTGGACTGCAATATTCGGTCACATTACAATGCTGAGCAGCAAAAGCCAAATGTTGGGAACAGTAAGCTAGTTCATTAGTGAGAAACCACAGTAAAAAACATTATTGTACTTTTTATATTGATAGTGGGAACAGCTTAAGCATAATCTGTAGTACATTACCACATTTTCTATCCACTGCCTATTATTGCTTTTCGAACACAAAACTTTTTTAGAGACCTATTTTTGCATTTTAACAGGAACAAATAGTGGGCAATTAGTGGAGACTGAGACGGAGTATGTTCCACAGCCATATATTATCTTTTCAGTGGATTTATTGGTTTGGACAAATATAATTTGTCACCGACCATCAGGAGCTCAGACTACAGTATTTCCTGCCCAGAATGTGTTTGTACAGAATTTGTTTACCAATCTATCTCTCTAGGAAAGAGCCATAATTCACCCGGCTTCAACCACAATATCAATACTCATATTCAGAGAATTCATGTTCATTGTTATACAAAGTACACTGCATTTGACAGCGTTATTTCACAGCAGAAGCTATCTTTTCCAACCAGGAAATGGAGCAGAAACTATGATATAACTTCTGCCGAATCCAATACAGCCATATATACAAGCACCAACAGTCAGATGCGTGTATTACAGTAAATAAACACAAACAATAAAAGAAACTGATAAGCACTCCTAGTCCCCAGTAGTTTAGAGGCATTAACAGCATTTCCAAATGCAGATAGTGTTGTCTCTGCATAACCCCAATGCGAGGCATCGACCAAGTGGCTCATTACCGCTCTGACTGCCCTTCAAAGAATGGGGGAAAAGGCTAGAATTGGTCCATAGAGATCGTGAGTTGAATTCATTCATTAGTCAAGCTTATACTTTGTTATTGTTTCATGTTGCTTCAAACTTGTTTGCAAGCAAACTTGGCACTTCAGCTGGGCCAAATATATTTGGTTCCCTAAAATGGGGGACTATGTACAAAACAGGCTGTAATTAATGCATGGATCACTTGATATGGATGTACATACCCTAAAATGAAAGTGTGCTGGAGAACAGAGACAACTACAAAAATGTGTCACTATCCAAATACTACACTGTAGGTGTCCGAAAATCCATTAAAACTAAGGCAAAATAAATAAACAGTCATGCTGTTTTCGGCTTAATAATCTTGTCAGCTAATCATCTTCAGAATGACACTGGCCAAAAGTAGGCAGAAAAACCATCTGCACGCAATGCATTTTATGGTCATTTCTGTAGGTTTTTTTAATTTTATTTTTTTTAACGTATATAAAGTGATGATTCTGCATATATTGAACATTGTTTGTGAGCCTGGAGGTAGGCACCGACAGCAGGTTTACTTGTCTAATGTCAAAATTTCTGTCAAGTGATAGTTACATTAAAGGGCGATATCTTGCAAGACCCTATTATTAATGAATACTAGTATGACAGGTTTTACTTGGGATTGGTCCTTACCCTGTCAACTGGTACTGAGTACTTTTTCCGAGCGGACAGTATTGACACATGGTCAGTGGCTCAAGAAACCAGCCCATTTCCAGTTGCTGGAAAGCGGTGGGAGGTCATCATCGTTTGATCGATGATGCGCACATCATGACTCAAACCGAACTGCAGTGGCGTTAAAGGAGATTGAGCGACATTGCAAGGCTATTCATTACAAGGGCTCTCAAACTGGATTTCAAGCCAAGCTGAAAAGAGGAAATAAATGACTCAGTTCATTCCATTCATCACTGGAATCATTTAATTTTAAAAAATGCATTTTGCTTTATTTAGGCAAATAAATTAAACCACTCATTGAATTTTTTTGTCAGCACAATTCGTAAAAACATTAACAGTCTTTTCTTGTTTTTCTTACTTTTACCCCTTGTACACCATGTACTCCTCAAAATAAACATGTCTTTTCATTTTGTGATTACTTCACTGAGGCAAATAAATTCAATCACGAATTGCAATTATTTGTCAGCGCAGTTGAAAACACTGATATTCTTTAATTGTTTCTCTTTGAACCCTCATACACCACATGCACTCGTGAAAATGAAGCCCAAAGGAAGGCTCATGTTTTTCTCTGTGTGCACAGAGAGAAGGCGGCCCTGCATGGCTGTACCATACACACAGCTGCCTACGAGTGCCGGCCCTGCATGGCTGTACCATACACACAGCTGCCTACGAGTGCCATTTACAGACCGTCACGAGTGCACCGGCGTTCCGTGTAAACATTTACAAAATGGTCAGGCCAAAATAAATTTCACTCAACGCCATTGCCCAAAAGAAGAGAGCGCATACAAAATGTCCTGACCATAAAGGCCCTAATCTTCCATGTCCTTCTTTCATCTAACAGAACCAAAGCCTGGGGCTACTCCACAGATTAAAGGCAGGGAAACAAGTATTTAACAGTGGGGTAAATCCATTAAACAGAGCCTCCAGCTTGGGTTCAAAACAGTTTCAGATTTTATCAGAGCACAAAACAAAAACACCTTGGGGATGTACAGAGTACAGTAGTAACATGTGGACCACCAGTATAGCTACTCATATGTTTAATATATGGTATAGGCACTAATACATTTCAGAAATTCCTATTACTATGGGGTTATTACAAGCTTTTTATTGCAGTGCCAGCATCATTTTCCTTATAGAACATTCACAGAGTGGACTTCAGCTCCATGTAATATTTCAGCGAAATTCCCATAGAAATGATGGGAGAGGAATATCTCCTTGAAATGACCGTGGGAATGGCAGAAGAATATCAGCAACGATGGAAGAGGAACACCTCGACTATATGACATCAACACAGACACAGGAGAACTTGAAAAATCAATGTCCGGAAACTGAACCTTCCTTTTTTTTTTTTTTTTTTCTAGGCTCACTCACTAATTTTGTTTGCTAATGCTAATGGCTTATAGCAACAGAAAGATGAAGCAATGAAACATTTGTAAAAAAAAATTTTAAACCTCAGAAAAAGCTCTTCAAATGGAAATAAGTATAAAAATAAGTATTTAAAATAACTTCCTTGTTGATATTTTTTATAGCGGCCATTTTGGAGTCCTTGCTCAGCTCAGCACTTGTCAGGCAAGATATTGAAAGAATAATTTATGACAGTCGGCCAAACGAAGTGCCCAGGTTACCAAGACACCAGTGAAAGATGTTAAAAACTACGACTAACACGATCCACCGAGACACTTAGTTGCCCCTCCATGTGATTGTCGTCGAAAAGCAACCGAACGTTGTGTGGAAATGACTAAGTGGGCCTTTAAATCACCCAGTATGAAACCTCCGGGGTGGCGAGGCGGAGAATCTCGCGTCGCGTTTCACCTAAGAGAGGGATCGCGCAGTTCCCTTTGGCCATGTTCCGCTTCCTGCCGCGTCCGACAATACATCAAACCCCGGCAGAGTAATGCACGGGCCAGACGCGCGGATGTGACGAATGTTGATGCACGAGACCACTATTCCGGAGCCTTCCGTCCAACTTTAATTATGTTGAATTATAGCGAGCAGGCTCTACCAGGGACAAACTGCTCTTTCTCCAGCGGAACGCATTTGCAATATCCATCTGTATAAGCAAGGCTGACAATAAAATTAAGTTAGTTCCACACTGTTGTGTCTGACCTTTCCTGTACAAATGAGAGCAATCGGGACCAGTATATGGGGTTAACTTTTAAATTACTTGCGTTGGAGAATTTTCACAGGAGAGGAAAGGAATGAGCCTATTAATTATGAAAATCACTCCTCTGCAAACAGCCCTTTTAATAGAAGGGGGAAATATGATTTTTGGGGAACACTTTCCTCAAGGGAAACAGACCCAGATATTGCCCTGACTCAATATCAACCATCACTTCTGCTCCATGTGAGGCTTAACTGTAAGAGAACAAATTTATGTTCCAATGCTGGTTAGGTATTTTTGCCCAAAGGCTAACTGATGACTTTGGATATGTCGACCTCTTCAGCTCCAGGGTAAACTAACTTCTCTGAATAAATATTTAGCAAAAGAAAGTTTTATTATTCTGTCCATGAACTCCAAATCCAAGGGGAAGTGTTTCCATCACCAGAGTTGTTCCAATTCGTGTAGTGTTCTCGTTGAGAAGTCAGTATTATTTTTTCCAGTTGATAGCCTTCCAGTGAGAAACTAAAAAGCACACGCACCCACAGCAAACACACCTGTTTGAGGACCAAACAAGCCAATCCCACACACAGTTCACCTGAACACAGAGCAGTCCAGGTACACTGTTCAGTGAGGGGTGTGTGGTAATCTTACACCACCTGCCCATCTGTCATTCTGCGCCCTGACGTTTCCCTCCGACGGATCTGCGGCACTTTCTTCCAGGCAGAAAAGCAGCCAGCACATTTTCTGGAATATTGACACACTAGTGGAGGAACCATCTGCGCTGGTGTAGACGCACAGCAACACGAGCTCTACTCATTTCACCAATTTAGCATATGCTTACTTTTTAACCCTCTGAGGAGCGGTGTTTCTGGACTGCTTTTTCTTTCTTCTAAATTCTAAGTCAGCTGATAAATCTTGCAACAAGTGTTTTAGTCTTTCTTTTTTACTAATTTTATTACTAACTATTAATTTTACTTAATACCAACCAATTATTAATTTCATCAGAAGGAGCAGATGTTGCAGGGAAAAAATATATATTTTGAGAGACAATTCCTGGGTTTAATTACATGTCCAACTGTGTCCATCCCCTCCGTCAAATAAAATCCAATAAAATCCACGGCAGGAGTCCTTACACAACATCAAAATAGAAATTATTACTTCTTTAGGTCCAGTAAGTTATTCCACAAGCAATTTTAAATGTTATTAAGAGGGCAGCCCTCGTCTCTAGTCCTTTCACCCACATCTGCTCCTGTTAGAGTCGACACATGCTCATTTTTAATTCAGCACGACAGCGCCGCCCCGGTCTCTGCAGACAGGTTAAAAGTGATCATCATGC